>NC_068364.1:37125484-37241663 GCF_020536995.1 Dreissena polymorpha
GCAAGCATTGTATCATGTGAACGATGGATCTGCCCTCTTTAAAAAATTGCAATTAAAAAGATACCCTCTCTAAACTTCTGAGAAAAGAAAATTCTCCTGAATGAATGCATACCAGGAAATACGGATTTCGGCAGTGAGATTTCGACTTAAGCACAGTACTTCAATAAACGCACTCAAAAGTTTATCTTTCAACGTAGCCCCCAATGAAATAAAAGACAATATCTTTCTTGTCTAACAATATTGTGTACATTATATCTACCAGTCTACGAAGAGGGTGAACAGATAATCTTACACGGCATAAATAAAATCTTTTTTTTTTTGGAACTAAGTCTAGGTAAATCTCACATTCAAGATTTGACTTAACAGTACTTGTTACAGCAACAGCAAAACATGCATACATAATACCGGTAGTGCAAATTGCTAATACTTTATATTGGATGCATGGCCGTAACTGTTGCTTCGAAAACCTTTTCTAGGTAGAGATAGTGTATGATTGTTGAAGCTAAACAAATTGATTGATTAAAAAAACTGACATGAAATTGACTTTACCAAGAGCAATGTTTATACCTTATTTGTTGTTATTGCATGTGCGTAAAGTGTTATCACTGCACAGGCTCTTCTGGGTCGACACTTTACCCACATGCATTATGCGCCGATTGCCCGAGCGCGGCTCAACTGTTCATTCTTCTGCGCTGCAATAGTTTATTTTTTTCCAGTTACAATGAAAAGACCGCGAAATAACTCAATTTGTGCCGAGTGGATTTTTCATTCGCAAGGAAGGATACTAAACAACGTGTACCATCGATGTAAGATTTCCGGTCCTAGACGCACCGAGCGATTGTATTTGGTTTACAATCGGAACTGTGAAAACATTGTGACAAAAAACGCGTATAGTAACCTGTATTACAATAGTTTTATTCTACAAAATATAAAGATACATACCAATCAATACTATTTCCCGTATTTCTCGGTAAACATACATGCCGCTGGTATGTTCTGAGTTCCGGATATTCTTTGTTAAGAAAGGACGAAGACATTGCCCGGAGTTTTGTTTCACAAGTGGATCGGTCAAGATTCGATTTTCCTGTCAAGGTTTGATCGTTCTTGGTTCTTGGCGCCGAATTTTTATGTTGCCAAGCGTCGCTCGAAATAGTTCATCGATGCCACTCGATAAGGCAGAATTTCAGAGTCGAACACTCAGTGACAAATAACACCAGCGCGTGTCATTTCGGTGGCAAATTAGATTTTCTTCTTTCAGAAAAATAGCGTCGCAAAAGTGTAGCCGATTTTCGCGCTGGGGGAATTCTGGATTTCAAGACAATGCGCAGTTTAGTTTTAGTTGCGATGTCGCCTATTAGGACTTGAAAGAAGTTCATGATTTTATTTATTTATTGTGGAATATTTCCTCTTCGTCTAAAGCAATGAAAATCGATTCCAACTCTGTTGATTTTTATTTGGAGGAAGTTTAATGCAAATTTAATAATTGCGTTTTTACATACTTATAATTTAAATAAATACAGTATACTACGAAACGTGTTTTTTTTCAACGAGAAATAAGTGGCGAATGTAATTCAAATCAAAACGCCGTTTGTGTTTTGATCACAGATTGATATATTATTGGAATGTAGACGCAAATTGTATTGGAAAAAAAACTTATATATAATCCAGAGATTCTGTATTAATTAGATGTTCGTGTGCTATTTCGCTATCGCCGAATAATACACCTGTAGATTGTAAATGAAAATCTATTTTTAGCAAACGTCATGTATGTCACGTGATCTATATCAGCGGTACAAAAATTTGTCACATAACTTTAATCTGTGACTGCAATGTAGACAGAAGGGTTTCGTGAATGGTTAAAACTTTTAAAACGCAATACTTGTGCATATTCAACGCAAATTTTAGATATATGTTCACGGTGGATTTAATCGGAAGTACCATGTGATGATGTTTGAGTGAAATTAGAAAATTCGTCTGCAAACATGTGCTTGTTCGATCTGTTGTTTCGGAAGTTTATCCTCATATTTTGTGTATTTTGTTTTCACCTGTCCTTCGTCGATGGGCTCACTATAAATGCGCATACACAAGTTGAAGGTAAGTTTATCAAGTTTGTACGGCGTGAGTTTGTTATACAACCATCGCATCGAAAGGCATGAGCAATTAATTTTAGACCCACCTGTTGAAGATCGATACAACTTTTATCATTTTAATTTATTATCGATATAACGTTGTTATCATTTTAATTTATTAGAAACTTGGTATTGCATTTTGAAGTTGTTTGATTCATCTCTAGTCCTTACGCTAAGACGTTAGCTCAGTTTCGATAATGTTATGTTTTTATTAAATTCATAATAATGGTTATGCAATAGCCTATGCATAGAACTTTCTAGTCGTAATTATATGATACTGGCTGATATTGATGGTGGTGGTGGTAATACTGTAGTAAAGGTTATGATAAATTATAATGATGCTGGTAAAAATGATAATAATTATAATACCAATAATTATAATAGTAATACAAATGATAATAAGGATAATATAGCAATTATAAAAATGGCAATATACCTTGACTAATGGCAACACTGGTTATGTTGCTAGCTATTTGTACTGACTGCTACTGCTGTGTTAATGATAATTATTTATTGTGATCATTATTACCTATAAAGTAGTAATTAAGTAGCTCATGCTGGCTCGGCATTTAGTATTCAAGGTAAACTGAATTTCTGTCTGAACAAGGTCAGAGAGACCATTATAAAATAATTATTCCCAGAAGTGCTCAATTAGTGAATAATTATTATAGATCATTATATAAAGTCCATTGAGTTTTGTTAAATTAAAGCCAATTACTCACATTTAAACAGATTTGTAGTGATACATTGTTTATTAAGGCATCAGCCTCATGTGTTTATTGGCAAAGCTGTTACATGGTACAACAGTTACTGTCTACTTAATTGGATTTTAATGTGCTGTTATTCCATGCTAGTATACAGGTTGCAGGATGAACAGGGTTCACAGGGGTTTACACACAGGCTGGACAGAATGTAAACACTATATCTTTGCAAATATCTTATGTTATTGAAATACGTTTGCAAAAAACTTTAGTGCATAAAAGACAGTTTTTCTTGCAGTTTGTTCCAATATTATGACATAAGATTTATTAATAAATCCTTGAATTCATCAGAAATCAGTGTCAAATATTTAACATTGGGTGCAGCATAAGTTAACGGTGAACATTAAATTTCAATGCGTTACAAACCAGATTGGTGGTTGCCAAGAACACAGGCTTATTAACAATGTAATTCTGATTTATTTCACATTGCCAAAAGCAGCATAAATAACTGTCTTTTATGCACTAATTGAAATACAAATTGTTTGATAAAAATCACCACTTACCAGTGCGTTAACATCCCTTAACGTTTAATTGTGAACCCCAAAAAGTCATGTGATCCTGCACCCTGGTATAGGCAATAACTGTTACATATGAACCAGGTCTTTTTTCCTGATTTGGGGGAAGGGCCTTTCCTTCCATTTTGGGATCATTTTAAAGAAATTATCTGCGGGGAAGGAACCTTTCTCTTGGGGGAAAGGGCCTACATGTATGTAAGGCCTTTGCTGTAGAAAGAAACAAAAGCCCTGATAACAATGTGTTTTTCTTAGTAAAACATGGGGTAAAACCCTATAAATCTCTAAATCTGCTAAATTGCATGTCAGAGTTATGAAACCGAGTCGTAAATTAAGTAGGGTACACATGTAGTTATCTGTGTACTAATTTAAAAAAAGTCTTGTTGTAAAATAAAAAAATCTGTATTTTGTCTTATATCAAACTCTTCAATGTTAAGGAAATCTAATATGTTGGAATATGATATCTGGTCTGTTGTGCATAAAGCTGTCACTGATAGGTAACTTACCATAGATGACAGTGCACATTACTTTACTGTTACCATAGTGTATTTTACACTGAACAGATTGCAATGGTATCAATTTCATGATCCATTTACCTCTAAGATACATATTTTGATGCATTTGTAGTCCCATAGAAAGTTACATCTAATTCAAGACCTTTCATACTAAATTGAAGTTTTAAAGGCTTCATTTCCAACCCTGTATGAGTTACTGATAGCATCAAACAGCATAAACCTGAACAGACTGTGAGTTACTCGCAGGCTGTTCTTGTTTTATGCTGGTTGCAAAAGCCATTTTCACTTTGCTTTTATGGGGGAAAGGTTTAAATCACTAGCAATAGGCTATTATTTCATGATATGCAATTCAAATTTATTCATGAACCAAATATATATTTTATCAAAGATTTTTTTTCAAATGACATTTTCAAATTTCCTGCATAACAAGTTTTTTTGCATACCACAAAATGACTAAAACTGTGCTGATGAATGCAATTTTCAAAAAACATCAAGAACATGCTATGTTTTTCATTTAAGGACCCTTTTTTGTAAAAGGAATGGTGTCAATGCAATGTAATTATTATTATTTACTGCTTTTGCTACATTCTACATTTGTAAATTGTTCTAGATGATAAATGTATTTAAAGTTGATTTGCAATACATTAACTACACCAGGAAATGCATCAGTAAAAGTTTTTAATATTTTTTTCATAAGAGACATATGTATAAAATTAAAACCTATTTAAATAGCATTTCAGATGATATCAAAATGCTGTCTTAATGCGTGTATTAAGTTTACTGCAGCATTTATCAATTTCTTTGATATAAAGATATTCGATATTTGTCTATTAAACCGGCACAGCTTTGAGGTAAACAGTGTCACGGTGTAATGAAGATATAAAGACAAGATATTGCGTTTCAAAATGTGGGTTTCAATACGGGTATAAGAGTTCGTAGGAGTGCACAAACTGTATATGTACCTATTCGGGCTCTATTGTGAACTTTTCAGCATAGTTATTTTTTTTTGACAAATGTGCTTTTTAAAGTGACATAAGACGCATCTAACAGTATATGCTATGTTTATAGGTGTCAATCTTTTATTTTTGGTGTTATCACTTCATAAACACTTATTATATTTCAGTGCTTTCCACAGGCACAGGATTTTTTTCAGACGCCCTGGGGCTGTTTACGGGGGGGGGGGGGGGGGGGGGGGGGAGCCTGTGGAAAGCACTGTATTTGTTGATGCAGCATCAACATACTAAAACAATATCCTGGAAAGAGAACAAATATTATGCATTTGAATATCAACAGTTGAATTGGCCAGCATGACTATATCATGAATGAATATGAATCTAAATTTAGTTTTAGTTCAGATTTGTTCATACAACACAATTTTGTTTTACGGATCATTTTAATTTCCGGCAACGATATTTATTAATACGACACACAAACACTAACTCCGATCCTTATATAAAGACAGTTCTGCTCGGCTTACAGGACTGGAACAGTCATGTAAAATTATAATATTAATATCATATATAATATATATTTTTTGTAAACAACTGGTAGCAAGATGAGTTGGAGATAATTGGTCAGTTACAACATTTTAACTAACTCTTTTGACCTGTTAATTCTTTTCAGCTCAATTCAACAGTGAAAACTGCCCATAATATCACTTTAGTATGTGTTGATATGAACCTTGCCCAGGGAAAACAGGACGAAATGCATGTGTGTTAACCCTTAAAGCGCTGGAGCTGAATTTTAAAGGCCTTTGCAAACAGTTTGGATCCAGATGAGACGCCACAGAACGTGGCGTCTCATCAGGATCCAAACTGTTTGCTATTCTGATAGTATTCTTTGAAAAAAATCGAAGAAAATGCTAATGTTAGAAATTCTGCAGACGACATTTTAGCAGACGACAAATTTCCCAGCATGCAAAGGGTTAAATGTCTTCCAAGATAAGCAGTCTGCACAGGCTAATCAGAGATGAAACATTTTGCCTTAACTACCGTAGATTTACACTAAGAAGAGACCTCCTTCAACCGAAAAATACGGTTAACCCTTTCCCCTATAAGAAGCAAAGTGAAAATGCCTTTTGCAACCAGCATAAAACCAGAACAGCCTGTGAGTAACTCGTAGGCTGTTCAGGTTTTATGCTGTTTGCTGCTCATCAGTATCTAAGGGTTGAAAATGAAGACTTTAAAACTTTGATTTAGAAAGTAAGGTCTTGAATTAAATGTAACTTTCTAAGGGACTACAAATTAGTCAAAAAACGTATCTATGTTGGAAAAGGGTGAAAAAGTGTCATCCTTGATAAGCCTGTGCTGCATACATGCCATACGTCCCGGATTGTCCGGGACAGTCCCGGAAATGAAGAACTTGTCCCGCTGTCCCGGAAATCTGTCAAATGTCCCGGAATTTACAAAATCCATATATACATGTACCTTATCTAGGGCTTAACTGCACCTCGCATCTGTGTATATCTGCAGCGTCTCCATGACAATGCCTACCCGAATAGGCAGACTACGCTACGTGTCAAAATCGATCAATTAACAGGGGTCCTGTTATCATATCGATTGTCTCACGTTCGCGGTCACACCGAAAAGGCGGCATTGTTTAATGTGGTTGTTAATTGACTTTAATCTACTACGTCATTATTTCCCGCTGCGTAAGGGCAAAGGATAGTTGTTCACACATCTGAAGTCCAACATCGCTGAGTAAAAAATTAAAAGCAGTTTATGTTTGCACGTTTAACCGACAAAGAAGTTGAGTAAAAAAGTAAGCATATAAAAACGTCATCCTCACTAGGTTTATTATTGTCTTGTTCTAAACCCCTAGTAAACATAAGTCATAACGTTAAAAATAATAAGTGAATTTGAATTGCGTTCGCCATGTCAAAACTTTGTATTTATAAATGTTATTAATGAATAATGGCGTATGAACAACTACGCGTTACACACCGGTCTTAATAACAATAACGCAGTGACGTCACCATCTATGTTTAGAACGCTTACACTGAAAACACGTGGCTTGTATCTAGTAACGGAAGTAGTAATGTTTAATTTGACGTTAATAGATTAAGTGTACTTCGGATAGGCTTTCGAACTTATGCAATTAACGATGCGAAACAAAAAAACGTACCAAAAATGCATGTGTCTATAAATATCGCTACATTTTATACATGTCCCGGAAAATCGGCAAAAGTCCCGGACAATTTAACTCAATGTCCCGGAATTGGTCTGAAAAATTATGGCATGTATGCTGTGCTGACTGCATGGTAGTATGGCTCCAAATCCGCAGAAGGGAATAACCTTGAAAATACAACAGTCTAAATAATCCCTCAGATATGTCTGGCACCCACCCTCACTGGTCAGTAGTGGTTTTAAGCTGGGATCAGCCAATATTGACCACTTTTAAGATATATTGTTGGAGATTAGGCCATACAAATTTAATTCATTTGTTCCGGGCCTCCATGATGTTTCAAAACCTAACAATCAAGTAGGTACTATCTGTGCGTTGTAAAGGGTTATTCATGCAATTAATGTGGTTCAAGCGGAAGCAAAATCGTTTACCAACAAGTCTGGTACAAATTGTCAATCTGACTACATGTATATGTTAAGAACTTATTAAATGTTTACAATGAAAAACAGCCTAATTATAAAACTGAGCCATTTTACAATTGTCATACAGATTTAACACATACAAGTACTTTTTTATTTATCACCAAAATTGTTTTATGATTTATTTAACCCTTACCACTAGGCAGCAAAGTTAAAATGGCTTTGTGCAAACAGCATAAAACCAGAACAGCCTGCAAGTAAGTCGCATTCTGTTTAGGTTTTATGCTATTTGCTGCTGAGTCATCAGTATCTAAGGGTTGGAAATGAAGCCTTTAAAACTTGATTCTAGTAAGAAAGGTCTTGTGGTAAAGGGTTATATGAAGTTTTTTGTATTAATTTGTTCATTATGTCATGGAAAAACCGTCTAGGCTGAGGATGATAAAGCATTGAATAAAAGCAGTATGGCCTAATCTCTGTGTTGTGACAATATTGTCATTAACCTCTTGGTCAACAAAACTGTTTACTTTATCAACAAATGTTCAACAACTGAGACTCTTAACATTATCAAAACTCTGGCTGTCTGGTATTCTGTAGTCATTAGTACATCCGTGTCTTGCGCAGGTTAGATCCCCGTTTTTGGCGCACTTGAGTTTGGTTGGTCGTCATCATACAAGACAGGTGGGTTTTCCTTTCGGTACTCCGGTTTTCCCATACAGGGGTTTTTCTGCTACATGTATGTAAAAAAGGCTGTAAAATGGACCTGATCCCAAAGAAAAAGGACCTGATCACAAACCAAAATTGTATTTAAAAAAAAAAAAATGTTTGTTTGTTAGAAATGTCTAATGATTATTATATGTCAATTTTATTTCATAAACATCTAACAAAGTATACAACTATAATTCATATGATTTTTCCCAAAATGGCCAGCAAAAAGGCCTGATTTGTCAATATTTGTTCATAAAAAAATCCCAATTCGGTCCATTTTGTTAATTCAAAAATTATCAAATTTGCCCATTTATGTTTAAAAAAATCCTATTTGCACCAGACTCCTTTTCCCAAAATGGCTGAGAAAATATTTTGTAATACAGCATAAGGCCATCCTTAAAAAATTGTTTGTTTGGCATAACCCGACCCAGGTAAATTTGGGTGGGTAGGTAGGTAGGGATTTTATTTTTTTTTAGTATTTTTTTTTCTGACATTGAACTCCGACATATACCAAACTGAAAGGTAATTATCAAAAAAGCTCCAAGTCTTCTGCCTCATGAAAGGAAATTGGTAAAGATTGTTCTGCGCCATCCGTGTCCGCACGTGTATTGATAAAGTCTATTTTTTGTATAAAGAACATCACAAATATAATATAATCGACGAAAATACTTTATCCGAAAACGTGAGTATGAAAAATTGTACGCATTTCGCACATAAAATAAAATGTGCATATCATTTGACTACAGAAAATGAAAACAAGTAACCTAGAAAATGCGTAATTAATATACTATTTGGTTGACATATTACTTTACAATAGCATAGTTTGTGAGTAAAAAACAACAAAGTAATTTTCACATTTTAATTTCAATCAAGAACAGAAAGGTGTAACATCTTCGACATGTAACTAATTATTTAATTATCATCCTTTAATTTAGATTGATAGACGGTAGAAAGTTGTAAAGTGATCAGCTTAAAAATAATTTATTGAGTGTTACGCTTCTTTTCATTTGCTTATTTTTTATACGACTTTTGCCATAGGCCGTTATATTGCAGGCAGACGACAATGCCAACTGTGTATTCCATTATCTACGCATGAATGCCCCAATATTACCCGATAGCAAACTCAATGTTGATTGGCCAGCTACCACATGTGCTTCAAAACGTTCATGGAAACTAAGAGAAAAATAGTTTAAAAAAAAAGTCCGGTTTAAAATGGCAAATGTTTTCAATGAAATTTAATGAGATTTTAGCATATTCGCAAATTATATTGTTCTTGAGCCAAATTCGCTATATTTTCGCAAATGGCGAACGACAGCACGAGCCCTGTAATAGTGAGCATTTATTCCAATAATAACACGTTCGCAATGCTCGCGCTGTCGTTCGCCATTTGCGAAAATATTGAGAATTTGGCTCAAGAAAAATCTAAATTGCGAAAATGCGAAAATGTGGTAAAATTTCGTTGAAAACATCTGCCATTTTAATCGGGACTGGTTTTCTATATTTGTCTCTTTGTTTCAATGAAAGTGTTCGCAATTCGAAAAGTTAACAAAACCTGGTCTGTACCCGATTAGACATCGATTGACCTTATTGTAATTAAAGTGCACATGGTAGCTGGCCAATCAACATTGAGCTCGCTTACACATGACATGACGTTGTCGAATGAAACGTGAGAACGAGTGGAGCTATTGAATAATATTGGGTCACTCATGCGCAGATGTTGTAGAATTTGAATACACATTTAATATCGCAGTCTGCCTTCAAAATAGCGGCCGGTCGCAAAGTCGTATAAAGAGATAAACAAATGAAACAAAAACGTGACAATACCCGTCAATAAACATTTCTAAGCTGCAGACCACTTTTTATCTTTCTACAGAATATTTACCGATCTGAATTAAAGAGTGATAATTAAATAATTAGTTATGTGGTGATAATATTACACATCTCTGCCGATTGCCGAATTAAATTGAAAGGTGATAATTAATTAATTTGTTTTTTACTCCCAAACTATCCTGAACGACAGCAACGTTTTTTAATTAAAGGGATACGAGAAAAACAGGAGCGGTTTAATTGTATTTAAAGTCTAATTAATCGCATATGCATATGTCAAATAAATAGGCGATTAAAAAAAAAAAGGTACGCGTTTTGTTCATTGCTATTCTAGATATCCTTGAAAGAGCATTCAATTAAATGACGCAAATAACCGGAAAGGATAAAAAGCGGAAAGGAAAAATTTAGCAGAAAGAATTTTAAGCGAGCAAAAAAAATCAGCCGGGCCGATTTTAGTGGGTTGGTCGAGTTATGCCATACAAAAGAATTTTTAAGGATGGCCTAAGACCTAACCAGAATTGACTATCTTTTATTTAAAAAAAGTAAATTGCTGGAAATTGCAGCTATTATTCTAAATGTGTCCCAATGTTCATGAGTCTGGTTAGTTAATTAGGCAGGAGTGCTGGGACACAGTGTCTCTGGGTCCTCACTTAATGCAGACGCAGGTGCGGGAGAACTTCATGAACTTTGAAAATAACCCCCCCTCTCCCCCCTCCCCCAGTTATTTATTAACACATTTGCAGCAACTGGGGTAGGCACTGAAAGGCCAGTCAGTAAAATATTTGTGTTGTTGAAAATATTGTTGTTGCTTTCTGCATTATCAGTAATATCTACAGGTATTATATCCAATATCTGCCTATTTATAAAGAAATCTCTATGAAGAAAATAGCTAAAAAACGAACAATATTTTATGTAAAAATATAATTTTTTTCTTTGTTTAAATTATCATTTTCAGAATCTGATGTCAGATATTTGCATGGTTACCTTTAATAATGCTATTTTGCAAAGGGGCCTGTGTAATTAAGGGATTTTTTCCTTCTTGAGCAAAGAAGGGCTTTATATAGGTCGCTTTCCCCAAGAGTAAGGCCCTTTCCCCTAAGAGAATGTATTTAAAATGATGCAATTTTCCCCCAAATCTCAAGCTTACATTGGGAAATTTTATCCCCTTATCAGTTTTGTCAATAATTTTTCCCAAAATGGAAGGCCAGGCCCTTTCCCCAAATCAATAAAAAAAGCCCAGATTTTTCACAAATTGACAAATGTCACAGTAAAATGTTCCCTCTGAGTGTTACAATTATTTTGGACTTAATTTTAAGATTACAATACATATGTATTTATAAAAAAATATGCGACAATTTTGTAAAATTTAACAGGTTATAATTTCACCCATAAACACCTGGGTTATTTTGCACCAAGCGACTTTGCTGAACATTAAACAGTATTTAAAATTGCTGTAATGTTTGGTTTGGATTTTAGGTTGATGTAGGATGGTTGCTTTCACATTTCTTGCAGGTTTTAAAATATCAAAATATATTTGACATTTAACAGTTTTGATTCAGTGAAAATGTTTACTAAGTTATGTGTAGTTATACAAAGGGCAAAGCAAACATATCTGAAAACATGTAAGCGAAAAAAAAGCAAACATGTAAGCTAAAAAATCTTTGGAAATGGAAGGTCTTTACACAAATGAATTTTAAATAAAGTCATTAGATGAAAAAGACCCATAAAGATGGAAGTTTACCAGACTTTTTGGGGCCACATGATAATAAAAGACAGATGACATAATTTGATAACCGTCATTTAGGGAATACTGTCGTTTTTACTGAATAGGGAAAATATGTTTTAAAGGTACTGTATAAAGAAGGAAAAAAGTCGCTGGTATGTAAATTATAGGCTGCAGCAGTGAACGCATCTCATGCGTCTAACTGTTTCCAGTGTGTTTTTTACCATTTTGGGAATGGGGCCGGGTCCCTTTGAATTGGGAAAATTCGCGGCGTTTTGACTAAATTTGGGAAATTAGTGTTGTTGCTGTTCTGCTAAAATATGCTTTAAATTTAGAATAGAAGTGTTTTCAGTATTATTTTTTTAATAGGGTTAAACTCAAATGGATGAACAAAATGTTGAAATCTAAAAAAAATAAAAAATTGGGGGGTGGGGGGGGGGGGAAACCTTCAATTGGGAATATTTAGGTCCCATTTGGGAAAGATGTATACTTTTTTCCATTGGGAATGGGGCCCGGATACCAGACCCAATTTTTAACGACAAAAACCCCCAACTGATTCCCTAGCTGGACAGTTTCATGGCTGTTTTATTGACAGTATCAAGGAAATTTTGCCTCAGAGATAAACTATAATGATAGCTAGTGGTCAAGTTGACCCTATTCCATGACCACTGAAATTCGATTTTATCGCAAGATGTAGGAAACTGACCTAATAATTCTTGCCGGATTGTCCACTGCGTTGATTTCTTTTCCATTAACCCATTTATGCATATTCAGCTGGACTCTCCCATTCTTCTTAATTGGATCAATTTATTTCCAAAATTAGGGATGTCTAGTATATTTATTTCTATATTTAGAATATTTCTTACAGATATTCCTTTAAGCAAACAGCTCAGACCCAGATGCGACGCCGCATCATACGGCGTCTCATCTGGGTCTACACTGTTTGCCAAGGCCTTTTTCCTAGACGCTAGGCATAAATGGGTTAAAGTACATGTATTGTGACCATCAGAGAGTCAGAGATACTTTGCTGGGTTTGGTTCTATTGATTTCCATTTTAATAAGTGACCACGATGTAATTGACAGATGAGACTTATGTAAATATGTTAACTGGACATTAATTATCAGACTTTTATTGGACTAACTTGTTGCTATAGTGAAATAATCCATAAAGCCTTAAGTTAATGTTCCTGTCAACTGCAATAACCATTTACTGTTGTGGTCATTGTTATAGACACACCTGATTCTACACATATTAAGGAGGTGTAGCAGTTTAGAGAGAGGTGCCAAAATGGCACATCCCCACCGTAATACATTGTAATACTCAGTGGACGAGGCATTTATAACACTGTTTTCAGCGAAGCTGAAATTCCTGGTTATTAGTAAGGGGTTTTCCTGCTATATAAAAAAAGTCTGTAAAAAGACCCGCGGTCCCAAAGCAAACGGACCCGATCCCAAACCGAAATTATAAAAAAAATCCCAATTTAATTTTTATGCTCCCCCAAACAATTTTTAGGGGGAGCATATATTAGCCGCTTCGTCTGTCTGTGCGTGTGTCCGTCCGTCCGTGCACAATTTTTGTCTGGGCTATTTCTCAGCAATTAATGACCGGAATTCAATTAAACTTTATGGGAAGCTTCACTATAAAGAGGAGATGTGCATATTATCAGCCGGTTCTGGTCGGATGATTTTTCACAGACATATGGCCCTTTGAAATTTTCCATTAACTGTACATATAGTGCAATTCTTGTCCCCCCAACTACTAGACGTTTCCTTTTATCTAAATATATAGTGCAATATTGTGACAAAAAAAACTTTGGGGAGCATCACCCGTCTCCGACGGTTTCTTGTTTATTTGGAAATTGCCTGGAAAAGACCTGTTGTGTCAATATCTGTTGATAAAACAATCCCAATTTGGTCCTTTTTTTTCGATAAAAAAATTCCCAATTTTGCCAATTTTATGAATTAAAAAAATCCCAATTTGATCAGACTCCTTTTCCCAAAATCATGAAAATGGCTGGAAAAACCCTGTTAGTTTAAACCTATTTATTTTAGCTTGATTGCATAGAAAGCCCTAGACCTAATTGAAACGCTCTCAAGTCCATTTCCTAGGACTAGAACCAGTACTTGTTGTCTATGGGGGAAATCTTAAGAACGTTTCTACAGTGGGGATCAAACTCATGACCTCCCAGTCTCTAGGCGGACACCATACCTGATATCCACTGCACCACTACAACCTACTCCTGGTTGTTTGATGATTAGTGTTGTTTCTTTCTTTCAAATTGAGGGCCTGTATTTGGCCTCATTTCCAATGGAAAAGGCTTTTTGAGCAGCAGATTGGAGTTAAATTTTGGCCTCAAATTCAATTTCGGTGCAATATATGATGCTTTATACATCAACTGTAATCAAATGTAAATGAGTTGTGCACTGTGAAAAGGGGGTTTACTGCATGTGCATAAAGTGTTGTCCCAGATAAGGGGGTTTACTGCATGTGCATAAAGTGTTGTCCCAGATAAGGGGGTTTACTGCATGTGCATTAAGTGTTGTCCCAGATAAGGGGGTTCACTGCATGTGTGTAAAGTGTTGTCCCAGATAAGGGGGTTCACTGCATGTGCGTAAAGTGTTGTCCCAGATAAGGGGGGGTTTACTGCATGTGCATAAAGTGTTGTCCCAGATAAGGGGGTTTACTGCATGTGCATAAAGTGTTGTCCCAGATAAGGGGGTTTACTGCATGTGCATAAAGTGTTGTCCCAGATAAGGGGGTTTACTGCATGTGCATAAAGTGTTGTCCCAGATAAGGGGGTTTACTGCATGTGCATAAAGTGTTGTCCCAGATAAGGGGGTTTACTGCATGTGAATAAAGTGTTGTCCCAGATAAGGGGGTTTACTGCATGTGCATAAAGTGTTGTCCCAGATAAGGGGGTTTACTGCATGTGCATAAAGTGTTGTCCCAGATAAAGGACGACACTTTGAGCTTTAATGGTATCTTCTGTTTAAAGGAAGTCTCTTCTTAGCGGAAATGCACAGGCTAATCTGGGACGACACTTTACGCACATGCATTAAACCCCCTTTTCACAGAGCGTGACTGAAATCATTGTTTGAAAACTCAAAGGATATAAATTCTCAACTGGAATATATATATTTGAGATAGTGGATAACATCTTGTATTCTGCCAAAGATATTGTAGCTAATTTTTCTTGACCCACTCATCTCATAAGCTCCTCTAGACCTATGAAGGCCTAAAAATAAATTCCATTATTATATTACCCTCTAAAAAGTTTCCAGATAATTACAATAATTATCTTAGTGTATGAGTGATTTAGGGTGTAGTTAGTGGTATGTCAACTTTTTTTGACAACGCTTTTACCAAAGTGATGGATTGCGATCATGGATGCCTGAATTTGTTTGCAATAAGATTGTGGATCTACGTGTAATCATTGTCAACATTTTTTGACAACGCTATTACCAAAGTGACGGATTGCGATCATGGATGCCTGAATTTGTTTGCAATAAGATTGTGGATCTACATGCAATCAAAGTCTACAGTATCTCAGGTGTCTAGAAATATGTACATAATAATGGATGATTAGACCTCACACTATTTGCATAGACTTATTGTTACTATTATTGCAAATGGGGTGTAAAGATAACATTTTAAAAATATGTTTATATTACACTGTATAGCATAAAAGTTTTATAAAAGGAAATAAAAAAACAACATATTGTTGATTATAGTAATAATTTACTTCCAGACAAATTGCAGGGAAAAAAACTACTTAAAGCGGGTATATACGATTTTGTCAAATATTTATGAATTTATATAAACTGTGTAAAAAACTTATTATATATATATTTCAATATAAATTAAAATAAAAGTTAAGAAGAACATGTTTCGAAAAATGCGAAATAAGCCAGATATTTAATTCTGAAACTGAAAACGGCTGTACAGCCGAATTCGCCAGCATGTATACCATACATGTACGATGTGCATCTAAACTTAGTTTAACGGTTTATTTGAATTCCTGCAACGATATCTATTCATACGACACACGAACACTATCTCCGATCCTAATACAAAGACGAATGCTTCGGTTATTGTAGGAAAATATGTACGTCACTATCGGCTCGGGGCGCTAATTTGTCTTTGCTGCATTTTATGAAATTCGGCTTTAATGTATAATTTTTCTTGCCTATTTTGTGTTATTGTAACATATTTTATCAATATATTACAATTAAACACATATAAAAAATCGTATATACCCGCTTTAAATGTACCATACGTTTTTAAATTAGGCAAATGACCAATATCATACACAGCACTTAATATATGTCTGACAATAGTGAAATATTTTGGTTTAAAACCATTGCATGATGTAACATTAGCAATCCTGAAAATCATGAGTGCATGCCTCCCACCTACATCCATTGTGTATTCCAAACTGATAGGGCGCACACTCCACTGTCACAGAGTTAAATGTGATCCCAATAGATTTGGTTTGCAGATAACATGTTTTGATATCTTTTTCACATTCAGATACATGGTGGATAGGGTATAGTGTTCCGGCTGATTTATTTTGTAATAACATGTTGGTGGAACTTCGTTATTTATTTTTGTCATTTTGTTGTTATGCTCCCCCAAAATTTATTTTGGTGGGAGCATATAGTTGCCGCTTCGTCTGTCCGTCCCACCGTGTGTCCGTCCGTCCGTGCGTCCATCCGTCTGTGCACAATTTTTGTCCGGGCTATTTCTCAGCAACTAATGACCGGAATTCAATAAACTTTATGGGAAGCTTCACTACCAAGAGGAGATGTGCATATTATCAGTGGGTTCTGGTCGGATGATTTTTTACAGAGTTATGGCCCTTTGAAATATTCCATTAACTGTACATATAGTGCAATTCTTGTCCGGGCTATTTCTCAGCAACTAATGACCGGAATTCAATGAAACTGTATGGGAAGCGCCACTACCAAGAGGAGATGTGCATATTATCAGCGGGTTCTGGTTGGATGATTTTTCACAGAGTTATGGCCCTTTGAAATTTTCCATTAATTGTACATATAGTGCAATTCTTGTCTGGGCTATTTCTCAGCAACTAATGACCGGAATTCAATGAAACTTTATGGGAAGCTTCACTACCAAGATGAGATGTGCATATCATCAGCGGGTTCTGGTCGGATGATTTTTCACAGAGTTATGGCCCTTTGAAATTTTCTATTAAAAAATTCATGTCCCCCCAACTTAATTGTGCTTTCAAGACGTTTCCTTTTATCTGAATATATTATCAGTGCAATATTGTGACAAAAAAACCTTTGGGGAGCATAACCCGTCTCTGACGGTTTCTTGTTTTTATATAATTATAGATGGGCAGAAACAGTGGCAATGCATGCATTACTATTGGCATTAAGTGTTTGAGGCAAAAGGATCACATTAATTAAGCATGGAAGATGTTTGTTAAATTTTAAGTTATACTTGGGGGCATTTCTAAGATTCAGACCTTTGTTAGATCTGAATTATATGGTTTTGAGATTAAAAATGATTTATCCCCCCTGGTTCTACCCAGGAAACAAAATAAAAAACTTTCAAATAAGCCGTAGGCTTTCAATGTAAACAAGCTAAAATAAAAAGGTTTAAAGTAAAACAGATGCATTGTTTCTGAGATGATTACCATTTCTAAACGAACAATTAAGATTTTTTTTTATTTTTCATAATCCATAATACATCAATTTTTTTTACCACAACAAACCTTAATAATATTGCTTTAAATGTCAAGTTACCACAACTTTCGCAATTTCTCTATCAAATATTGAAAAAACAGTGCACATAACTTTTCTCATGCTTTTAGTGTATTTATCCTTTGGATATCTTATATATGTAAATCCATCAAAAGCTCTGTGATATTACCGTGGGGTCAGTTTAAGTGATTTATCATCCATATGTGCCATTACTTTTTGCCCTATAGCTGTCACTATGTATGTGAGAAATCATAAAGCCATGTTACAAAAACGCATTCTCTCATTTATATGAGTGGCGTTGTGGGAAAACTGGGCTTAATGTAATGTGCTTGAAGTGTAATCTTGTGAGCGCTGCACAGACTTATCTTGGACAATTTTCGGCCTAAATTTGATTTTCTTGTAGACAAGACAACCTTTTCATGAAAATTTTCACAAAAACTGGAATTGCAGTCCCTTATTAGCCTGAGTGGACTGCATAGGCTTATCAGTTTCTCCAGCATTGAGTGGACTGCACTGGCTTATCAGTTTCTCCAGCATTGAGTGGACTGCACTGGCTTATCAGTTTCTCCAGCATTGAGTGGACTGCACTGGCTTATCAGTTTCCCCAGCATTGAGTGGACTGCACTGGCTTATCAGTTTCTCCAGCATTGAGTGGACTGCACTGGCTTATCAGTTTCTCCAGCATTGAGTGGACTGCACTGGCTTATCAGTTTCCCCACCATTGGACTGCACAGGCTTATCAGTTTCCACAGCATTTGGTGGACTGCATAGGCTTATCAGTTTCTCCAGCATTGGGTGGACTGCATAGGCTTATCAGTTTTTCCAGCATTGGGTGGACTGCATAGGCTTATCAGTTTCTCCAGCATTGGGTGGACTGCATAGGCTTATCAGTTTTTCCAGCATTGGGTGGACTGCATAGGCTTATCAGTTTCCCCAGCATTGGGTGGACTGCATAGGCTTATCAGTTTCTCCAGCATTGGGTGGACTGCATAGGCTTATCAGTTTCTCCAGCATTGAGTGGACTGCACTGGCTTATCAGTTTCCCCAGCATTGAGTGGACTGCATAGGCTTATCAGTTTTTCCAGCATTGGACTGCACAGGCTTATCAGTTTCCCCAGCATTGAGTGGACTGCATAGGCTTATCAGTTTCTCCAGCATTGGGTGGACTGCACAGGCTTATCAGTTTCTCCAGCATTGAGTGGACTGCACTGGCTTATCAGTTTCCCCAGCATTGGGTGGACTGCATAGGCTTATCAGTTTCTCCAGCATTGGGTGGACTGCATGGGCTTATCAGTTTCCCCAGCATTGGGTGGACTGCATAGGCTTATCAGTTTCTCCAGCATTGGGTGGACTGCATAGGCTTATCAGTTTCACCAGCATTGGGTGGACTGCATAGGCTTATCAGTTTCCCCAGCATTGGGTGGACTGCATAGGCTTATCAGTTTCTCCAGCATTGAGTGGACTGCATAGGCTTATCAGTTTTTCCAGCATTGGACTGCATAGGCTTATCAGTTTCCCCAGCATTGGGTGGACTGCATAGGCTTATCAGTTTCTCCAGCATTGGGTGGACTGCATAGGCTTATCAGTTTCCCCAGCATTGGGTGGACTGCATAGGCTTATCAGTTTCTCCAGCATTGAGTGGACTGCACTGGCTTATCAGTTTTTCCAGCATTGGGTGGACTGCATAGGCTTATCAGTTTCCCCAGCATTGAGTGGACTGCATAGGCTTATCAGTTTCTCCAGCATTGGGTGGACTGCACAGGCTTATCAGTTTCTCCAGCATTGAGTGGACTGCACTGGCTTATCAGTTTCCCCAGCATTGAGTGGACTGCATAGGCTTATCAGTTTTTCCAGCATTGGACTGCACAGGCGTATCAGTTTCCCCAGCATTGAGTGGACTGCACTGGCTTATCAGTTTCTCCAGCATTGGGTGGACTGCACAGGCTTATCAGTTTCTCCAGCATTGAGTGGACTGCACTGGCTTATCAGTTTCCCCAGCATTGAGTGGACTGCACAGGCTTATCAGTTTCTCCAGCATTGAGTGGACTGCACTGGCTTATAAATTTCCCCAGCATTGAGTGGACTGCACTGGCTTATCAGTTTCCCCAGCATTGAGTGGACTGCACTGGCTTATCAGTTTCCCCAGAATTGGACTCGTGTATGTCAAAATACCTGAGATACCAGTAAAGGTCATCATATACTGGTATATTTCTACACACCCTGCAAGATGATTATTATCAATTGTGAAAGAAGAGTATGACTTTTCTTTCTAGAATATTAGTTGACATAATCAGTATGAAAAGAAACGGTTACAAAACACACACTATGGCCAAATACTTCCATGACAGGTCAAAGTGGACTGTAACCCCCCCTCTCTCTGCTGTTTGTAGTCATTATCAAGGCATTTGAGACTTATACTTGATAACTGTTGATATTTTTACCATTTCTCTCCCCACTTGCTCCATTGTCTTTCTCCAATTGCTAGATAAATTTGACAGCAGTAATTACGCCTATTACACTTACTGTAAAACCCATGGGCGATGCCAGCTCAGATGTCAACTTGAATTCCGTCAGGGCGGAACTTTCTGTGAAATCAGAATTTTCTTTGAAATCCCTATTTTTTGTGTGTGTTAAATTGACTTGGAAATTATGAACATCTTTAGATGCTTGCAAGTTAAGGGTGGAAATTTCTGTGAAATAGTTATTTTATCTGTGCATGAAATTGACAGGCTAATTTTGAAAATCTATGCAAGCATCTGTTCATGTACAAGGAAAAACAGGAAATTGTTACAGACATTTAAGATATTTTAGGTACTCATGCAATAATTTATTGCAATTGTTTTTGCAAAATGGAATCAATAGATTATATGCTATGCAGAGCTGTATGCTATTGACTTGTTTTTGTATACGCCATATTATGAGTGTGCAATGAATTCAAACATGTATGGTTTGAGAATTTATAAAAATGAATTATTAATGAACCGCGCTCTGGAAATTTGGGCTTCATGCATGTGCGTAAATTGTCCTCTCACAGCAGGGCCCTCAATCTATCAAATCTGCTGCCAAATTTCGACAGCAGTCCCCCACCTGAAAAGTATACTTTTTTCCCCTTTTGGGGGGGGGGGGGGGGAATTCCCCCTAAAAATATTTGTTTTTTTTTTTTTTGTTTTTTTAATAGAAAGATGTGTCTCATCACATGATTATTATATCTCAATTCTATTTCAATCTAATCTTTTCAAACATACTAAATTATGAAAAATGCAATGAATTTAGTGCAAACATGTACAAATGTAATAATGAGAGAGTAAGTAAAAAAAACACCAAAAAGGGAAACGCCGTGAAAATTCACCCTCCTAAGGGCTGTGGACCCCTTCCCCCAAAGTAGTGTGAGGGCGCTGCACAGTGATTTCAATTGAAGCAGAATCCTGCATTTTTATGCAAGCAAGTTGCAATTTTCTCATGTTTTACTCCTGCAAAAAATAAGCCTTGCATCATTTGGACACATTTATTCCACAATCCATCTTGAAAAAAGGACCAAAAATGATGTTTTATTGAAATAAAAAAGCTTTTGTGAAAATGTTTTATTTGTAAGTATGATAAATAAAGTATTACAAAACCTTAACCATGCATTTAGGAACATTTCAAGTTACTTCAGTATTTTGACCATAATCATTTGTATTTGGACCCCTCATAATTTTGAGACCTTGGGTCATTTTTACTCCTGGTTTTTAAAATGTACTGAAATCCCTGCTTTCAGATTAGCCAGTGCAGTCTGTGCAGATTAACCCTTCCAGTGCTGGAACCGAATTTTGAAGGCTTTTGCAAACAGTTTGGATCCAGATGAGACGCCACAGAACGTGGCGTCTCATCAGGATCCAAACTGTTTGCTAATCTGATAGTATTCTTTGAAATAATCAAAGAAAATGCTAATTTTAGAAATTCAGCTGACAACATTTTTGCAGGCGACAAATTTCCCAGCATGCAAAAGGTTAATACGGGACAATACTTTCAGCCTTTATTTTTACTTTAACTTGACTATGCAAAGAAAAGACATCTTTCAAACGACAAATACCAAAACAAAGGAAAGTGTCGTCCCTTCCAAGACTTCTGTGCTTAATAGATCTAGTTAAACTTCTTACTGACATCGGAGAAGATGTTCTGATCCCAGGGAAGAAAAATATCAAGATCTTATTAGGAAAATTGAGACATGTTATTAGGTAGAAGTTGGAAATGGAAATAAAGGATTGGAATTCTGGCCTCTGGGGATATTGGAGGAAAAAGAATGTTTAGCAATTTGTTCTTAAAGATTTCTAATCTTGGTTCAGACATCTGAGGTCTTAATCTTTGTAGTAAATTGTGTGTTTTTGACTTTCCATTCAACTGAGAGGTTTTAAGTTTCAGTTAGATGTGTCTTCTGTAATTACACAGTGGAAGATCATTGCGCTTTCATTACAGACATTGAGGCATTGTTAATGTCAAGGGGCCTTTGATTGGAGTCGATTTATTTTTCTCCGAGTCATACGGCTGGACAGAGGGGTGTCTCGAAGAAGTAAAGCGCATTCATGTTGACTCGGGGAAAATGACGTGTCCTTTGTTGGTGACTGTGTTTGGAGTAGGGATGATAATCTGTAACTTTGTTGAGCCAAACATCAAAGAATCATGCAGTTTGTTGAGAAGCAGACCATCTCAATACAGCTATCATAAGTTATAAGTTAGTTAGAACAAATACCAATATAACATTTCAAAGTAGTAAATTTAATCGGGAAAAACACTTTGACCCTTAGAATCTATTAATACATTTAAAATTAAATAACAAAAACAAACATGAATGTTTTTGTCTTAAGTTCTATTGAACAATTTCAAATATAATTTATATAGTTAGTAACAAATTGTTTATTAAAATGTAATTTGTTTCTGTAAAGTGTGCGTGGTTCAAATTCTTTGAATATTAATGTTTAATCAGTTAAAAGCATTAATGTTCACAAATATCAAGATTAATTCTCTGTATGTTGTGCCAACCATATTTTGAATGCCTTTAAGCAGATAATTACTGTTTGTAGATAATGCAACAGGTGGTACTTCAACCATTTAAAATGAGTGAGTGAGCATGAAGTCATATAGCACTGCTGCATGTTGCATTAAATAAGTCGCGTACTGAGAAAACTTGGCTTAATGCATGTGCGTAAAGTGTCGTCCCAGATTAGCCTGTGCAGTCCGCACAGGCTAATCAGGAACTTCCCTTTCAGCTTTTATGATATTTTTAGTTTCAAGGAAGTCCCTTACCGAAAATCAAGTTTAGGCGGAAAGTTTTGTCCCTGATTAGCCTGTGCGGACTGCACAGGCTAATCAGGGACGACTCTTTACCCACATGCATTAAGCCAAGTTTTCTCACAACAAGGGTCAAATGGTTATAATGATGGCATTTCTGCACACAAAAAAATACTAAAAACAAATTTACAATCTCATAATATAGTTTTGGAAGTTACTCAATCCTCACTGTCTATCATCACCACCGGAAATAGATTACCAGCGAAGCGAAAGTTAACAAACCAACCATATAGAGCAGTAAGTATTTACCTAAAATATCTCATAATAAATCGCTCCAGTGGATAGGCATCTTACAGAAAAATAAATATGTTTAAAAATGTGTATCTATCTTGCAATTCGTAATGACAAAGCGTTATTTACACAAATTTATGACTGCTTGGTACCGGGTTGAAATTGTAACTTCTCGAAGAAACAGCTTTTCTTTCATGATTACTGGTTTGCCATCAGGTATGGAGTTGATTTCCTATTATAGGCAATATATACCATTTTAACGCTATTTCTTGTCTTGGTTTGATTCTTGTTCGTGGAAATCTATTAAATTAAAATAACTGTAGTGTACTTGTTTTTGCGTTTTAATACGCAAACACAGCACATAAGCTGAAATTAAAACAATGGCGATGCCATGTGCGTTTGCGGTTGAACGCTACAACGCTGTGAACAGAAAGTCAGCCGAGTTCCAATAATTACACGAGTTGTATATCAAATCCTGATTGGAATCCACTTGTTAGTAAATATTTTATCGATTCATCTTGATTTTAAAACATAAATACGATGTAATACACTAGAATCGTATTAAACTAAAATACGGACTGAACAATGGTCGATCGATTTATCATACCACTGCATTCACATCTGCCTGATATAGAGTCAATAACAGGTTACTGTCAGATCTTTTTGTTATATATCAGGCAAGGCTTAGAATAATATAACGGCGCTGCTTGCCAAGCTGTTATTATCCCCCGCCAGAGGCGGAGGGATATTGTTTTGGCGTTGTCCGTCCGTCCGGCACTTTTGTGTCCGGAGCCATATCTTGGAAGTGCTTTGGCAGATTTCATTGAAACTTTGTATGAGTACATATATGCATAAGAGGATGATGCACGCCAAATGGCATTGTACACCATCTGTTAAAAACACAGTTATGGCCCTTTGTATCTTGAAAATATGCTTTTTACTATAGGCACTTTTGTGTCCGGAGCCATATCTTGGAAGTGCTTTGGCGGATTTCATTGAAACTTGGTATGAGTATATATATGCATAAGAGGATGATGCACGCCAAATGGCATTTTACACCATCTCTTAAAAACAGAGTTATGGCCCTTTGTATCTTGAAAAAACGCTTTTTACTATAAGCACTTTTGTGTCCGGAGCCATATCTTGGAAGTGCTTTGGCGGATTTCATTGAAACTTGGTATGAGTATATATATGCATAAGAGGATGATGCACGCCAAATGGCATTGTACACCATCTGTTCAAAACAGAGTTATGGCCCTTTGTATCTTCAAAAAAAAGCTTTTTTTAGTGTCAAATATAACACTTTTGTGTCCAGAAGTATATAGGCGGGGGATATCAATTCAACGAATTTGCTTGTTTTATTTGCGCTGAGCCTGATATATTACAAAATGATCAGGCAGTAACCTGTTTTTCTGTTTATCATACATCTACATCCCCGATTTTAAAGAAATTATTTAAAAAAATCTCTAAAAAGCAGCATTTTTAGCGGGAAAGAATATGCATTTTATCGTTTGACGTGTTATTAATGTAGCCATGAGCACGCGCGCTTTATATTTGCAAAAAGATAATGTTTTTTGCTGTCTGTGTTGCATTTTGTGTTTAACAAATATCACATCTTAGGATAAAATAGTTTGGCTTGTTAAATCTGTGATTCGATTTCACTTAAGATGATTACTTTATAGTTTATTCCGAGTTAAATACTACCATCCTCCACACATGACTGATATAAGAACTTCCTATTGACCATGATATAAAAAATATAACAGGCAATGTTATATCAGGCAGATATCAATGCGGTGGTTTAAATGATTAAACGTTGCCGGAGATTTTTTTTATAACTGCAGCTTTTTAGCGATTTTTTCATTATTTCTTTAAAATTGGGGACGAAGAGGTATGATAAACAGAAAAACAGGTTAAATTTTTTGTAATATATTGGATATATATCAGACTCAGCCTTGCCTGATATATGACAAAAAGATCAGACAGTAACCTGTTTTTCTCTATGTAGCAGGTGCCCGTAATACAAAACATTTTTTTTAAATATCAACAATGCATCAGATGTATTCTTTGGCCATAAAAGGTCTCATCGTAAAGAATATAATTGTATTTAGTTGTTTTATACCAAGATGGTCACGTATTTGCAAAATTTTCATTTATTTTCCCTTACAAACTCAAAACTATTTGCCGTACACAATTTATTTGATCTATTTCAACACACGAATGTATTAATAAAGAACTCCAACTACTTGCAATAGAAGTCTGATATGTCCAATATTAATTTGTCACACAGTTTTTTGAAAACGTTCGCGATAAAAATGGTAAAACTTATTCTTTTCACGAGCACTACCTCTTGTGTGATGTTTACTTTCGCTTAGCTGGTTATCTATTTACAGTGGTGATGATTGACAGTGATCCTGGATAGGTTTAGCTTTCCCAGGAAGTGTGAGTGCATGTATGTTGACTGACCGCTATGAAAAGTGTGAGTTCAATTGGGTTAACTGACCGCCAGAAGGGTGTGAGTGCAAAAAGGTTAACCTACCGTCATGAAAAGTGTGAGTGATTGAAGCTTAACTCACAGACAGGAAAAATATAATGTACCTTTTTAGATAAGGAATGGGGCCCAATTATTAACCAATATTTGACACCCCCCAACACTGTTACATTTATTTTAAATTTGGGAATGGGGCCCAATTATTAACCAAAATATGCCCCCCCCCCACCTGCCACACACAACACCGTTACATTTATTTTAAATGGATGAATAATTATATGCATATTATTTAACAATAAGATTCTTTATTTAGTGCCTAAATCAGTTTAATGGGTTGTATCATATCACACCCTGGGTGCAAACAAGTACCATGTCTCATTGAAATAAGAAGGCACATGGTACCTTTTGCACGAATGGGGCGATATAGCAACTGTAAACCCTTGCAAGGGTATAAGGATAATGCATTTAAGCTTGATCGGCTAATATTAACCCTTTGCATGCTGGGAAATTTGTTGTCTGCTAAAATGTCGCCTGCTGAATTTCTAAAATTAGCATTTTCTTCGATTATTTTTCTTAGACCACTATCAGAATAGCAAACAGTTTGGATCCTGATGAGACGCCACATCTGGATCCAAACTGTTTGCAAAGGTCTTCAAAATCCGGTTCCAGCACTCAAAGGGTTGAATGTCATGAATCAAGTTATGTTCATGGTTAATTAATGTCTAAGCTTAAAATGCTTCTTATATCTCGATATTAGAAATATCAATAAATGTGCGTTAATATTTTAATTCTACAAAATAATTTAACATCAGTTTATATCAATGATAAACCCTGTGGCACCAAATACATATATATTTTTATGCCCCCCTTCGAAGAAGAGGGGGTATATTGCTTTGCTCATGTCGGTCTGTCGGTCGGTCTGTCGGTCTGTCGGTCGGTCGGTCCGTCCACCAGGTGGTTGTCAGACGATAACTCAAGAACGCTTGGGCCTAGCTGTTTGCTGCTCATCAGTATGTACTGAGGTTTGGAAATGAAGCCTTTAAAACTTGAATAAAGAAAGTAAGAAAGGTAATTAAATTTAATTTTCTAAGGGACTACAAATGCTTCAAAATACGTATCTATGTGGTAAAGGGACAGAGAGAAGGTATATTGGAGTCAAGCTGTCTGTTGGTCTATTGGGGTTTGACCACATTCATGTGACAAGTTGGTGTAGAAATTTTTTCTACATTTTGGCTGTGCTCTGTGAAAAAGATGTTTAATGCATGTGCGTAAAGTGTCATCCCAGATTAACCTGTGCAGTCAGCACAGACTAATCAGGGACGACACTTTCCGCTTTAATGGTATTTTCCGTTTACAGAAGTATCTTCTTAGCAAAAAATCAAGTTTGGCAAAGCTTCACTTATTAGCCTGTGCAAACTACACAGGCTAATCTGGGATGACACTTTACACAATTGCATAAAACCCCCTTTTCGCAGATCACAGCTCATTTCTTTAGCAATTAAATGTCATTAACATGAATTGAAGTAATAATGTGCAAGACATAATTTTCATGCACAGTGATTCGCTAAATTAAAACTAAGTTTTTATCTTAAGAATGAACATCTATGTATTGAAATCTTTAATCAGTATAACCCATTCTGGCAAGTTGCATGCATTTTGTTTATGCATCAGAAATTACCGATTAATTGACTCAATGTGCAGTGTTAATAAAAGAAAGCTTATAAATGCCAAGGCATAATTGTTCTCTTTTACCCGCCTCAAACTATTTTATCAGTGATCAGTCCTGATTGTTTGATAAGGTGTTAAAAGAACTATTAATCAAAGCGCTGAAGGCACTGAATTTGTTCCCTGTTGTATAATCTTAGACGCAACTCGGTTTTCAAAATGATGTTATAGCTTTTTATATCGCAAGTTTGCAATGACCACAACCCATTCACATTTAAAAAGAGTGTGTCTTAAAACACAGGTTGAGATGTGGGTTTTTTCAAATCATTGATACAGCTTATCAGTGTGCACAGGCTAATCTTATTTGACATGCATTAAGCCCCGTTTTCCCTGAAAGCAGCCAATATATGTATGTACAGATTTCAATGATAAACACTAGACTGGCCTACGTTGTCTTACAAGCTGTTAAATACACACTATGTAGTGTACCAGTGAGAACAGGCAGATGCGGTGGTTAGAGCAGACGCTTTTAGCATTTGTTGTCTGCTTAATTTTTCTGCAGTTATCCACACAGGCAGTCACGGGTTACGGTTCCTAGAGTAGCTAAGCCCATACTGATTTGCAAAATTGCGTCTGCATTATTTGTGAGCTAACGCTCACAAATAAAAAATCGTTTAAAATTGATATAGTGTTCCATGCATAAATTGGATAACTGGATGATGATGATGTTTTGAATGCTGCTGCTGCTGATGATGATGATGCTGATGCTGATGATGATAATAATGCTTCTGCTGCTGCTGCTGATGATGATGATGATTACAAATATAACTATTGATAAATAAATCACCATTTTTCCCCCCCCCCCCCGGCAGTTGTCTTTGCATGAGTTGCCTGTTGCCCACCCACAACATTGTGAAATGTCAGTTCAAAAGTCAGTTGGAGTCGTAAAAGCTTTTTAGCTCTTTTGTAGCCTGCCCATTTTAGTTTGAATACACCTCTCCCCATTTTCTGTAGCTCAAAACATCATAAATCCATAAAATTCTGCATTTCAATACAATATTGGCCATGTGCACAGTTTTGTTGCAGAGGACTTTATGATTATTGCTATTGTAAGCCATGATTTATGTCTGACATTTTATTGACTGAGCCCTTCTCAAGTTTGCAGTTTTCATATAAAGAGTCCTTCGTGAGTAATAACGTTATTATTGGTGTTTGTTTTCCCAAATGTTGATGACCAATAAAATTAATAATGACTGGTGTTTGAAGTGGGGGGGGGGGGGATATTCTTGACCATTTGGATACAATGATGTTGGTTCTGGGAAAACAGGGTATAATTCATATGCCTGAAGTTGATGTTTATTAAGAAGAGCCTTCCTTTAAACGAACAATTCCATGAAAGAGGAAATATTGGTCCCTGATGAGCCTGTTCAGACTACAATACATTTAACCCTTTGCTTGCTGGGAAATTTGTCATCTGCTAAAATTTCGTCTGCTGAATTTCTAAAATAAGCATTTTGTTGGATTTTTTTCAAATAATACTATCAGAATAGCAAACAGTTTGGATCCTGATGAGACGCCACGTTTTGTGGCGTCTCATCTGGATCCAAACTGTTTGCAAAGGCCTTCAAGATTCGGTTCCAGCACTGAAAGGGTTAAATACATTGAGGCCTGTGAAATTTTCAACTGGCCTGTACATTTTGTTTCCTCATTAGCCAGTCTGGCAATTGTAAATTTTGATGGTTTTTCGCCATGTCTGTTAAAGCATGATGTTTGACTCTTTAAGCTTGTGCTCAATCCTGAAAGCACGATGTTTAACTCTTTAAAGCCTGATGCTCAATTCTTGACGTGTGATGTTTGACTCTTTAAGCTTGATTATAAATCCTACATGTAAATGCATGAAGTCTGACTCTCTTAGTGTGATGCCCTATTCTTTGCATTATGTTCCATTCAAAATGCATGATTCTTAGAGCATGATTCTCCATGGTTGTATCTCTTAACCCTTTGCATGCTGGGAAATTTGTCGTCTGCTAAAATGTTGTCTGCTGAATTTCTAAAATTAGCATTTTCTTCGATTTTTTGTCAAAGCATACTATCAGAATAGCAAACAGTTTGGATCCAGATGAGACACCACGTTCTGTGGCGTCTCATCTGGATACAAACTGTTTGCAAAGGCCTTCAAAATTCGGTTCCAGCACTGTAAGGGTTAATCATTTAGCAAAGATGCTAAATTCCTCTAGCATGATTTTCACAGAGTGGACAATGGGCAATGATGCATATTATCTTAATACATGTAGCATAACGCCTGATCCTTTAAGCTTAATTCTTTAAGGATACTGGGGAGACATTAACTCTTTACCATTTAGATACATATTTTGACACATGTGTAGTCCTTTTAAAAGTTAAATTTAATTAAATACCCTTTCTTACTAAATTCAAGTTTTAAAGGCTTAATTTCTTACCCTTAGATACTAAGTGTGAGCAGCAAACAGCATAAAACCTGAACAGACTGTGAGTTTGACTCACAGGCTGTTCTTGGGTTTTATGCTGGTTTCAAAAGCCATTTTCACTTTGCTACTGAGTGTAAAAGGGTTAATAGCATAACACCAGATCCTTTAAGGTCAATTCTTTAAGAATACTGGTGAGACATTCACAGATATGAAACAGAAATGACCCCTTAGGGAGGCAGATGCGTTACAGTAATTAGGGTCCTAATTTGTCATTGGGCCAAAAGAAAGGGCATTAATTGTCAGAGCACTTTGGGTTTTCAGTAGCTATTATTTCATGAAAAGAAGAGACATAAGGCATCATTATTCTCAATTCTGTAGCTCTAGTACAAGATTGGCCTTCAAATGGGAACTTGGGGAATGGGCCTGGCCTTCCATAATGGGAAAAACATATCAACAAAACTGAAAAGGGGAAAAAAATCCCAAAATAAGCTTGACATATTCATCATTTTAAAGCAATTCTCTTCAGGGAAGGGGCCTTTCTCTTTGGGGAAGGTGCCTATATAAGGCCCCTGCTAAAGAAAGAAAAAAAGCCCTGCTAGGGTAACAAATATTTGTTGAGCTGGGGAATGGCCATTTAAGTCCAAACAAAATCACTCAATACAAATAATAATTTGGATACTTAACCCTTTCCCACTCGGAAGCAATATGAAAATGCCAATGTGCAAACAGCATAAAACCAGAACAGCCTACGAGTAATTCGCAGTCTGTACAGGTTTTATGCTGTTTGCTGCTCATCAGCATCTAAGGTTTGCAGATGAAGCCTAATAAAAACTTAAATCTTGTAAAAAAAGGTCTTAAATTAAATATGACCTTTTTTAAGGACTACAAATGCAGGAAAATAAATATCTATTTAGTAGGAAAGGGTTTAAGTATCTTTACACATAATATCTACAAAAATGTTTATTTTCCATTCTTTTGGATAACTTTAAACACTCTATTATTGATGTAAAAATCTCTAGGACATTAAAACATGTTGCTTTCTCGCACTTTAAGATCTTTAAGTTAAATGTCATATGTTTCCCTTCACATGGGAACCTCTGTTTATTTAAGTTGTGGTAAATTGAAAATAGACCCAGTCAGGCCAGTGAAATTTGACAATGGGTAAAAAAGTCAAATGTCTCCAAAGAAGACAAGGCTGCGATCGGCTCAAATTTCCGGAGTGTTTACCCTGTATTGACACTAATCGTGTAATCTCCACTGACTTATATACAGTTTTATTCGAGTTTTATTGTCTGGGCATGAGGTCAACAATCAAGAAAGGGTATAGTCAAAAGATGTAAATTACTTTTGGCTATCGCATTATCATGCTGAGTGAACGTCTTTAGAGTACATGTACATGGTTTATACATTGTTTTTTTCACCATTTTGAGAATGGGACTGGGTGCCTTTGGATTGGGAAAAATCACGTTGTTTTGGCTTAAATCGGGAAATTTGTGTTGATGTCTTTTTATTGACAGATGCTTAAAAATTGAAAATAAAAGTGATTGGGATAAATGAACTAAGGTTTATATTAAAGAGCTTTATGGAAGATGATCTACAAGTTGAGATTTTTATGCCTCCCTTCGAAGAAGAGGGGGTATATTGCTTTGCTCATGTCGGTCTGTCGGTCCGTCGGTCTGTCGGTCGGTCGGTCGGTTTGTCGGTCCGTCCACCAGGTGGTTGTCAGATGATAACTCAAGAACGCTTGTGCCTAGGATCATGAAACTTCATAGGTACATTGATCATGACTCGCAGATGACCCTTATTGATTTTGAGGTCACTAGGTCAAAGGTCAAGGTCACGGTGACCCGAAATAGTAAAATGGTTTTTGAATGATAACTCAAGAACGCATACGCCTAGGATCATGAAACTTCATGGGTAGATTGATCATGACTTGCATATGACCCCTATTGATTTTGAGGTCACTAGGTCAAAGGTCAAGGTCACGGTGACCTGAAATAGTAAAATGGTTTCCGGATGATAACTCAAGAATGCATACGCCTAGAATCATGAAACTTCATGGGTAGATTGATCAAAACTCGCAGATGACCCCTATTGATTTTGAGGTCACTAGGTCAAAGGTCAAGGTCATGGTGACCCGAAATAGTAAAATGGTTTCGGATGATAACTCAAGAACGCATACGCCTAGGATCATGAAACTTCATAGGTACATTGATCATGACTTGCAGATAACCCCTATTGATTTTGAGGTGACAAGGTCAAAGGTCAAGGTCCCGGTGACCCGAAATAGTAAAATGATTTTCGGATGATAACTCAAGAACGCTTTTGCCTAGGATCATGACACTTCAAAGGTACATTGATCGTGACTCGCAGATGACCCCTATTGATTTTCAGGTCACTAGGTCAAAGGTCAAGGTCACAGTGACAAAAATCGTATTCACACAATGGCTGCCACTACAACGGACAGCCCATATGGGGGACATGCATGTTTTACAAACAGCCCTTGTTTTTTGTTTTTTTTAAACCTTCAATTTGGAATTTTTGGATTCTATTTGGAATAATATATACATTTTTCCATGGCCCCAAATTTGAATGAAAAAAAACACTGGTATAGCTCAGTGAAATTTTGTGTGCATTGTTTGACAATGTCAGCTCTGTGAACTTTTCTGAAAGTTTTTATAATAATGTGTATTGAAAAATCTTGAACAGTACTCACCAACCAAATCTTAGACAGAAGTCTGAGACAGAATAAAGAATTAATTCTTCAAATTGGAATATTCAAAGAATGGATTTACTTTTCAGTGGAACAGGTTATTTAACACCTCCATCTACTTTCTTCATGTAGAATATTTGGTACATGACACAATCACCACAGCAATTTTTTCTTTTTTAAATTTGGAAAAGAACAAGTACCAGCTCAATTGGGACAAATTTGCCCCCAAAAACCCTGTAATTGGGAAAAAATTCCTGTCTGAAAGTTTTCACATTTGTTTATTTGATATTTTGCTCAGAAATGCTTAAAAATTCATAACTAAGTGTTGTCAAGTTGTCAATATTATATTTACTAAAGTTCATGCCATAGAGCTGCATTGGGAAACTTAAACTCAATACAATGTTGCTTTTTGTTTCATAAATTGGACAGCGATAGGGAAATGTGGCGCTGCACCAGTGGAAGCCTTGTATATATTTAAATGGTGGACGTATTTTTTTTCTTGGTTGTAAGTCTATCCTTTATTCTTAAATCTAAGAATGGGTTGATGAATACGGACCCTGGGCGAATTGCATTATTTGTTGGAAACAGGGAGTTTGAACTTTTGAAGTTGTGGCAGTGCCATCTCAAATATTTATCAACACTGTGAAGGTCTGTTTTCATAGACATCCAGTGATTTTTAGCTCGGCTGTTTTCGTTGCGTCGTGTCGTCCGCGTCGTGCTAAAACCTTAACATTTTGTCAAGGTTTTTAATATTGGCTATAAAATCAAAGTGCTTCCACCTACAACTTTGAAACTTCATATGTAGCTGCACCTTGATGTGTTCTACACGCCTCACTCATATTTGGATCACTAGGTCAAAGGTCAAGGTCACTGTGACCTCTAAAAAAAAATAAATATATATTTTCTGACAAGCTTTCATTTATTAAAAAATGCATCCGCAGCCGAGCGTTGGCACCCGTTATGCGGTGATCTTGTTTTACCTGCGAGTTCTGCGTCTGAGGACTCACGAAAATCCCTGGGGATGCAAAGTTTCAATTTATGTGAGTCAAAAAGATGCATTGAAATTTCTAAAAAAATAATATCATTTAATATTTTGACTCACTCTTTCAAGTCGGGGACTCATAGATTTGCAAGTTATAGAGTCCCAGGACTTTATTAGATGAGAAAATTTGTAAAAATATCACTGGACATCCTTAACTTGCTTAAGTTGGTTATCACTATGGATGGAAAAGCATTAACCCTTTGCATGCTGGAAAATTTGTCGTCTGCTAAAATGTCATCTGCTGAATTTCTTAAATTAGCATTTTCTTTGATTTTTTCAAAGAATACTATCAGAATAGCAAACAGTTTGGATACTGATGAGACGCCACGTTCTGTGGCGTCTCATCTGGATCCAAACTGTTTGCAAAGGCCTTCAAAATTCGGTTCCAGCACTTGAAGAGTTAACAAAGTGATGCATTATGTTTGTTATTCATAGTATTATAAGTCCCTGGTCACTGTGTAGATTAACTGCAGTTACAAAGGTTATTGGTGCTATTTTGGTCAGTTAAAGCTGACCACTAGAAAAGTTTTCTGTAAATTCTTATTGTTTGACAGCAAGTGTTTTACAGTACATGGTATTAGCACAGCAAATTTTTCCCCATTTGGGAATGGAGCCTGTGGTCCCAAAATTGGATTGGGAAAAATCGCGGCGTTTTGACCAAAATTTGGAAATTAGTTTTATTTTGTGTGTTTGAATTCAATTTTAAAGAGAGCAGTTCAGAGTTTTACTTGCAATACAGCTTTATATGAAAATAAACTTAATGATTGGCTTATAAAGTTAATAATACAGGGATATAATTCTGTTAGACTTTATAACATACATTTCAAAATGCAGTTAAACATTAACTCAGAAACAATTGGAATACTGTTATTTATAATGATATGAATAATGTTTAATTTTTCCCAATTGCATGGTTTATCTCGCTATTTTTCCCAATGCAAACAGCACAGGCTGCAAGATATGAAGCCAAAAAAACAACTTGCTTAATTTAAACCAACCCATAGTTATCCTTGAATATCAGGTTTACCTGTACTAAGTGCTTATGCAAGTAGCTGATAATTACTGCTCTACTTGATTTCAAAAGAAGAGGGATTAAAAAAAATCTGAACTTTATGTTCACGTCCCTATCCAGCTGTATGATTTTAACTTAGTAAATATATTATTAAAAACAATTTAATGCTCAATTTGAAAGTATTTCGAATAAAAACTAACAAAAAAACAACAACAACAATTTCCCAATTTTAGTCAAAACAACGCCACTCTTCCTAATCCAAAGGGGCCCAACCCAATTCCAGAAATGGCAAAAATTTACCCAGGTGTAAAGAAACTAATATTGTCAATTACACCAGCTTCTTGAGGAAGCTACTTTACTGCCAACGGTTGAAAGAGCTGACAGTAGTATCAGATAATTTCACGCTAAATTAAGTTCATTTCATGAAGTACTGAATCTATTTAAATATAGTAGCAGGAGTTTGCTCAGTATAAAATGTCCCACTAATAAACTAACATAGGGGCCGTGCTCTTGGATAACAAGGTTTAACCCTTTGCATGCTGGTAAATTTGTCGTCTGCTAAAATGTCGTCTGCTGAATTTCTAAAATTAGCATTTTCTTATATTTTTTTCAAAGAATACTATCAGAAAAGCAAACAGTTTGGATCCTGATGAGACGCCACATTGTGTGGCGTCTCATCTGGATCCAAACTGTTTGCACAGGCCTTCAAAATTGGGTTCCCGCACTGAAAGGGTTAACGCACGTTCTTAGTGTTGTTCCAGCTTAGCCTGTGCAGTCAGTACAGGCTAATCAGGGACGACACTTTCCACCTAAACTGGATTTTTGCGAAGAAGTTACTGTCTTTAAATGAAAAATATCATAAAAGCAGAAAGTGATGTCCCTGATTAGATTGTGCAGACTGCACAGGCTTATCCGGGACAACACTTTACAAACATGTATTAAACCCCCTTTTCACAGAGCTAGGCTTATTTAAATTAAGTTGCTCCACAGCAATTGTAGATATAACTACGTATAAATCGTCCCATTCATTAAAAGACATATTCTGCTTCAATTTGTTGGATGGTCAGGGCAAAAGATTTTCACAGTAGGTACCAATTGTGAATGATACACTTGTACTTTTTTATTATAAAAATAAATGGCATAACCTTTCTATGAAGACATGGTTTTATAATGGGATAATCAAGCTATTTTTTTGGCAAATCTGAGTGATTTTGAAAAAAAGATTTTAATGGCTCCTTACGGCTTTATTTAAGTTTTTGAAAGAAGAACATTATATTTTCACATATTTTTTACCTTTTTAAACAATTAATGTATGCCGCAATTAGTAAATAATCAATCTGTTATATACTAAGATAACACGCTGTTTTTGTAGTCTCTGCTCTTAAAACATATGAAATTTATTATATGATAACAAACTAATTATTATTCATGTTTATTGAATAAAAAAGTACACTTGATCATTAGTCTCAATAAAAAATCTTAACCCATTTATGACTAGTGGACTCTCCCATCCTTCTAAATTGGATCAATTTATTTCCAAAAGTAGGGATGTCAAGTATATTTATTTCTATATTTAGAATATTTCATAAAGAAATTCCTTTAAGCAAACAGCGCAGACCCAGATGAGACGCCGCATTATGCGGGGTCTCATCTGGGTCTACGCTGTTTGCAATGTCCTTTTTTCAGGACGCTAGGCATAAATTGGTTAATAAAATACTGAATTTGGACATATAAAAACAACAAAAGTGATACAGACGTGTTAATGACTTCACACATTATTATCAAGTCTTTGTCTTGTCCTATAATAAATTTTATGACTTACAAGAAAAGTGAAACATGTCTGTATTTAACCAGCATAAAACTAGAACAGCCTGCTTGTAACTTGCAGTCTGTTCAGGTGTAATTCTGTTTGCTGCCCATCAGTTTCTAAGGGTTAGAAATGACGGCCTTAAGTCTTGTATTTAGGACAGTGTGTGTGTTTTTTTTGTTCAAATTTGGGGGCAGTAACCTGCCCTATTTCAATAGAAAAAAGTATGTATTTTTCCGAAATGGGACCTAAAACTCCCAATAAAAGGTCTCAAAAAATTTTTTTTTTTAATCTCAAATTAAGTGCCCATCCAGCTCTATATTAAGTTGAACCTTAGTTCATATAATATTTAAAAGCACTTTTATTCTCAATTGAAGCATTTGTAAGCAAAACAACAACAACAACACTAATTTCCCAATTTGAGTCAAAACGCTACGACTTTTCCCAATCCAAAGGAACCCGGCCCCATTCACAAAATGGTGGAAAAAAGCACTTGACGGAAGGTCTTTATTTTACTTTGATTTCCTAAGACTACAAACTCATGAAAATACGTTTCTAATTGATTAAGGATAATGATTTTTATGACTCGCACAAAGTTGACTGCCTTGTCTGACCTTTAATTTGTTGTTTGTTTTCATTGTATTAAGTTATTAACTGCACAAAGTCTGTGTTGAATGTCAAAACATTCTTATGTTTACCATATTGATGAAACTTCATACCAGTCTACACTGAAACAAGAGAGGGCCATTTACATCCCATACCAGTCTATACTGAAACAAGAGAGGGCCATAATTACATCCCATTGTTGTTTTGATGTGACACATGTTTCAAAATGAACCTTGCTCTGTGAAAACGGGGGTTTCATACATGTGTGTAATTTTAGTGTCATCCCATAATAGCCTGTGCTATTCACACAAGGTATGTATTCAGGGATGACACTTCTTGCCGAAAGTGGATTTCAACTAAGAAGAGGTTTTTAAAAAACAACAACAACCTTAACCCTTTGCATGCTGAGAAATTTGTCGTCTGATAAAATGTCATTTGCTAAATTTCCAAAATTAGCATTTTCTTCGATTTTTTTCAAAGAATACTATCAGAATAACAAACAGTTTGGATCCTGATGAGAGTTTTGTGGTGTCTCATCTGGATCCAAACCGTTTGCAAAGGCCTTCAAAATTCGGTTCCCGCACTGAAAGGGTTAAAGAGGAAGCAGAAGTCCCTGATTAACGCACACGCATTAAGCCCTGTTTTCCCAGAATGTGGTTCAAATTTTGGTTAATAACTTGAGTGAAGGGATCAATGCTGGTGCTAAAGAGAAAAGGTGACAACTGGACCTGTGCATTGGTCTTGAGTGAGACTTGCAGTTTGACAGAGCAGGCCTGAAAGAAGAAGTGAATGCAATTAACCCTTTGCATGCTGGGAAATTTGTCGTTTGCTAAAATTTCGTCTGCTGAATTTCTAAAATTAGCATTATATTCGATTTTTTTCAAAGAATACTATCAGAATAGCAAACAGTTCAATGGATCCTGATGAGACGCCAAGAATATGGATCCAAACTGTTTGCAAAGGCCTTCAAAATTCGGTTCCAGCACTGAAAGAGTTAAAAAAGTACTTATCTCAGTGTTTTTTTAAATGAAATATTCTGCGTTATTCGGCCCATTCCCCCATCTCTAGAGTATATATTTTCCCCCCAAATATTTGAAAAATTCCCCTCTCGGAAGTGTAATTCAATTTTAATCAATACCTCATTTAAATACGTCTTTCCTTATGAATTTATTTACAATAATTTTCCTGAACTGCCGCATCCGTGTGTTTACTGTCTTTTAGTCTTTACTCCTTTACCGCAAACGTAGTTCACTATCACGACTTTCACTTTACGACATCTACCGCAAACCATACGTATTCCACCATGTCGCAGAACAGCAAAAGCTATCGGATTTTTTTTTACAAAACATCTGTTTTAACTTAAAAAAAATAATTGATATTCTGTTTAAACAAGCACAACTTAGTCAGTTTTCTTCAAATGCGGGCAGTGACACCACACAGAAACAGGCTTGGGGAAGTTTTGTAACACTTGAGTCCCTGATATGACTGGGACTGCACTCAGAGAGACTTGGTGAAGAGGTCACCAGATTATTTGACAAATTCGCATAAAAGCCAAGAAATGTTGATCTTTGAACATGAACATAACATGTTGATGAAAAAAAGAGTGGAATAATGTTTTTCTCTCTATGTATGGTGAATTATAGTGTTAAAACTTGATTTTGTACTGTTTCTTGCTAAGCATTGAAATTTCCCCTTTTCCCCCTTTTACGCGTGATTTTCCCTCTGCAGGGGACCCGACCCCTTTCCCCAAAACTGAAAAAAAAACACTGTATCTGTTTGATAATAGATCCAAAGATTTGTGCAAGCCTGAGAGAAAATGGTGCTACAGCAGGGATAATGTGAGCTTGACTGCTTATTTTTTAATCACTGAATGAAAAAGGACTAATTCCCAACAGGGTTTTATGTGTGTTTTATGGTGTTCATTTGCTGCAAACCCATCCCCACAATAATAAAATAAAATAAAAAGAAAAGAAAAATTAATAATGAATAAAATAAATATAAAGAAATCAGTAAATAATGTATACAATTTTTACAAATCTGTTTTTTTATGCATATATATGCGCGTCCAGGTTAAACATGCCAAGCAACAACAACAAAACGAACCCTCTTCACTGTATTATTTTCTTTATCACAATATTGTGTTATATTATTCCCCAGCCAAGTCTAATAGCATTTAAAATGTTCACATTATTAAAAGGACTTTCTACTTCAAGATTTTCCTAAATGGCCTAGTAAAACCCCAAGGCTGTTGTGAAATGGATATTTTGTAAAAACAATAACAACAACAACAACATCACCATTAACAACAACACCAGCAACCGCATCGAAATATGGATGACAGACGAGTTTAGAATGACAAATGTCAACTCATTTGACTGTGTTCTGACAGTATATATAGACATCATGGACCTTTCTTCCAAATACCATACTAGTACAAACTTAAAGATCATCAGAAATATATAAATTCATTTTTTTTTTCACCATTTTGGGAATGGGGCTGGATCCGTTTAATGGATGGGGAAAAATTGCGACATTTTGAATAAAACTGGGAAATTATTGTTGTTTTACTAACAAATTCTTCAAAGTTAAGTGTTTTCAATATTATATTTACTTGAGTTAAGTTCAACTTATACAGCTGGATGTGAGATGAACTAAATGGTGAAATCTAAAAAAAAAATATTTTTTTCTTCTGGAAAACTTCAATTGGGAATTTTAAGGTCCCATTTGGAAAAAATATGGACCTTTTTCCATTTGGAAAAAGGCTGAATACTGGCCCGAAATTTGACAGACCCCCCCCCCCCTCTGCCATTGATACCACTGAACGATCTGAGGTCTGTGACCAAAATCCGAAAGATATCATCATAAATCTTGAACTATTGGCAGCTTTTTCTCGTTCGTTTCCTTAATTTACAGCAGGGTGATTCGCTTTGTCAATATTATTTAACTCGTGATCTGTTTTGTCAATATAATTTAATGCTGCACTGATCTCATATAATGGAAGATTTCGAGCTTAAATCTTGATTATTAAAATTATAAAGCCGCTGTTATTTGATAATACTTTATATTGGTAAACTGTGCCATCATAAATATCAGATCAAAACCAAATATAGATTTTAAACAAATATTTTTTAAATTAAGAATAAACATGTTTTGAATATTAAAATTTATTTATTTTAATTTAAGTGCATTTTGTTCACCATTTTGGGAATGTGGCGAGGTCCCTTTGCATTGAGAACAATTGTGTTGTTTGGAATAAAATTGGGAAATTAGTGTTGTTGATTTTTTACTAAGAAATGCTTCAAAATAAAAATATAACAGTGATTTCAATATATTTATACTTATAGAGCTGGATTTGAGATGAATTAAATGTTGAAACTTATTCTTAAAAAAGGTTAATATTTTTTTAAACCTTCACTTGGTAATTTTAAGGTCGCATTTAGGAAAAAAAACTTTTTAGCTCGACTATTATATATGAAATATATTTAGTGGAGCTATCCTACTCACCCCTGCGTCTGCATGCAAATGTTAAAGTTTTGGTACTACCCCAAATATTTTCTTTTTCCCTTGACATATTGCTTTCATATTTTGCATACTTGTTTACCAACATGACCCCAACCTATAAACAAGAGCAGACAACTCTATCAAGCATTTTGTCATAATTATGGCCCCTTTTCCACTTAGAATATGCAGCAAATGTTAAAGTTTTCTTACTGTTCCATTTATTTTCATTGTCCCTTAAGGTATTGCTTTTATATTTTGCATACTTGTTAACCAACATCACCACAATCTATAAACAAGAGCAGACAACTCTATCAAGCATTTTATCATAATTATTGCCCCTTTTATACTTAGAATATGCATATTATTGATAAATCTATGTTAAAGTTTGCGTACTACCCCAAATATTTCCTATATCCTTTGACATATTGCTTTTATATGTTGCATACTTGTTTACCAACATGACCCCAACCTATAAACAAGAGCAGACCACTGTATCAAGCATTTTGACATAATTATGGCCCCTTTTACACTTAGATAATTGAACATTTTGCTTTAACTGCCATAACTTATTTATTTATGATCACATTTTATTATTACTTTGACAAAACAACACTTACCTGAATACCACAATGGATTCCACCCAAACAAAACCCCACGCCCCTACCCAGAATCCCTTCCCCCCCTCAACCCCCCCATTTTTTTTTTTAAAATCGTATAAATTACCACACCCCACAAAATAAAACCCCCCTCTCACCCCCACCCCCCCCTTACCACCTCCACCCCTCAATTTTTTTTAAAACATCATCTAATAAATAACCACACCTCACATTATACCCCTCCTCTCACCCCCCACTCCCCTACCCCCCCCCCCCCCCACCCCCCAATTTTTTTAAAAACATCATCTAATAAATTACCCCACCCCTCATTATAACCCCCTCTCACCCCCACCCCCCCCCTACCCCCCACCCCCCTCCCTACCCCCCCCCATCCCCCCATTTTTTTAAACATCATCTAATAAATTACCACACCCCACATTATACCCCCCTCTCACCCCCCCACCCCCTACCCCCACCCCTCCCAATTTTTTTTTAAACACCATCTAATAAATTACCCCCCCCCCACATTATACACCCCTCTCACCCCCCTACCCCCCCCCCCCCAAAAAAAAATAAAATAAAATATTTTTTCCTTTTTTATTTTTGAAAGATCATCTAATAAATTATTGAATATGAACAATTTCCCCATGATGGCTTACGTTATACTGTCTAGCACTCGAATAGTCAAGCGCGCTGTCTTCTGACAGCTCTTGTTTCCATTGGGATTGGGTCCTGATCCTACCTGACCCAAATTTGAACAAAAATATCCCACTGAATTAAGTATAACTTATAGAGCTGGATAGGGAAATGAACTGAATATTTATATTTAAAAAAAAAATTACGGTAGTCTTTGGGCAAAAATATGTACTTTTTTATGTTGGGAATGGGTCCCAATTTTAACCCCTAATTGACCAAAACAACAACAACATGCAAAATTAAGGAGTATGAAAAAATTAAAAAGAGACATTTCCCTTTTATATCGTTAGCCAGATCAAATGTGTGTCTTAAGTTTAACATGCTCATTAAGTGTCATCCGAGACTTCAAACACAGAGTTTCGGGTGGCTTTTGTGCTTAGCTAAATAAACTCGAGGCCCATGACACTCCAGTTTTCATGAGATCCGTTTCAGACATGAATGCAAGGGGAGCAATTGTGGTGTCTAGTGAAAATAGGGTGAAATCAATGCCCCACCCGTGATGTAAAAGTATTACTTTTCAATTTTTGTGACATCTGAGACTGAAATTTGGGGTGAGTGACCCAGTTTGTATCTCCCATTGAAGAGTTGAGCGTAAAACTGGTATATCTGCGTTACATTTTGTGTATTTGTTACCCTGTTTTTTCAGTCAACTTTTGCAATGTAAATTCCTTGACTCCAATGTTTTTATAGTTTAAAGTGTTTGGTAAATTGAATAAATATTGCCATTTGGGCCATTACGGTGCTACCTGATCCACCATTTGTGTCAAAGCTTGATTTATGAACTTTTATTTTGTGCCTGAAATTTATGGTTTGAATGATTACATGATTGATTGAGATTAATTTATTAACCCATTTATGCCTAGTCGACTCTCCCATCCTTTGAAATCCCAGGATCTTTTTTTCTCTCCAAAATTAGGGATGTATAGTAGATTTATTTCTATATTTAGAATATTTCTTACAGAAAATCCTTTAAGCAAACAGCGCAGACCCTGATGAGACGCCGCATCATGCGGCGTCTCATCTGGATCTACGCTGTTTGCCAAGGCCTTTTGTCTGGACGCTAGGCATAAATGGGTTAATTTAGCAAAAACATTCAGAAGGTAGAAACCTTAAACAGTGTTAGGGTCTAATGCAACCAACAATCAACAAGTTAATTGCCAAACAATCCTTAAACACACTGTTGTACAATTGTAGATACTTGTAATTATTTTGTGACTATCATAGATGACTTATATACTTTACCTTGTATAAACCCGAATTTTTAATGAACAAGAATAAGCACTACAGTCTTACATTACTATTTTACCCTTTCCCATATAAGAAGCAAAGTGTAAATGGCTTTAATACAACAAGCATAAAACCAGAACAGCCTGTGAGTGACTCGCAGACTGGTCAGGTTTTATGCTGTTTGCGGCTCATCTGTATCTAAGGGTTGGAAATGAAGCCTTTAGAACTTCAATATAGTAAGTGAAGTCTTTAATTAAATGTAATTTTTTTAGTGACTACAAATGCGTCATAATATGTATCTAAGTGGTAAAAGGATAATAATATGCATTTCCCAACAAAACTAGACTTGAGCATTTAATTTCATATGAAATTTCCTCAATGACGTGCCATACATGATTTAGTAATTACGAACAAATTGACTTTTTTCTTGTTATAACAATAAGGTAATCGGCTCACAGTACAAATTGAATGCGTAAAACATTTACATGAAAACCGTTAATCTTCAGTAATTCAGTAATTCATCATCGTCTGACAGCAATAGAAAAATCACAGTGGCTCACGTTTAATTTTGAATGCTGAACACATTCATCAGATAGACATAAATCTTGAGTGAATTCACTTATTCCTCATTGTTTGACAGCAGTTGATATCCCAGGTATGGATTTTCGACACTCGAGTATCAAATATCAGAGACCAAAAGGGGACAGAATGGTCTGTTTAACCTTAAAGATAAAAAGATAGCACTGGGGCTCGAGTGGTATTGCTTGCATTGGGCACATAATGCAAATACCTATTATCAGATTTTATAGGAACATATCTTAGATTAGGGCTGAATTTTTATGCCCCCAGATCGAATGATCAGGGGTATATTGTTTTTGGCCTGTCTGTCTGTCATTGTATGTGTGTGTCTGTCCCAAAACTTTAAGGTTGGTCATAACTTTTGCAATATTGAATATAGCAACTTGATATTTGGCATGCATGTGTATCTCACAGAGCTGCATATTTTGAGTGGTGAAAAGTCAAGGTCAAGGTCATCCTACAAGGTCAAAGGTCATTTCTTTTCTTAAATAGCACAGTAGAGGGCATTGTGTTTTACAAACACAGCTCTTTAATGTTTTTAGCTCATCTATTTAAAAAAAAAAATTATAAGCTATTGTCATCACCTTGGCGTCGGCGTCGGCATCTGCGTTGGCGTCGGCGTCTGCGTCCGCGTCGGTGTCTGCGTCTGCGTCGGCGTCCGGTTAAGTTTTGCGTTTAGGTCCACTTTTCTCAGAAAGTATCAATGCTATTGCATTCAAACTTGGTACACTTACTTACTATCATGAGGGGACTTGGCAGACAAAGTTAGATAACTCTGGCGTGCATTTTGACTGAATTATGTGCTCTTTTTATACTTAAAAAATTGAAAATTTTGGTTAAGTTTTGCGTTTAGGTCCACTTCTTTCAGAAAGTATCAATGCTATTGCTTTCAAACTTGGTACACTTACTTACTATCATGAGGGGACTGGGCAGGCAAAGTTAGATAACATTGGCGTGCATTTTGACAGAATTATGTGCCCTTTTTATACTTAGAAAATTGAAAATTTAGGTTAAGTTTTGTGTTAAGGTCCATTTTATTCCTTAAGTATCAAAGCTATTGCTTTCATACTTCCAACACTTACTAACTATCATAAGGGGACTGTGCAGGCAAAGTTATGTAACTCTGACTGGCATTTTGACAGAATTATGTGCCCTTTTTATACTTAGAAAATTGAAAATTTGGTTATGTTTTGTGTTTAGGTCCACTTTATTCCTACAGTATCAAAGCTATTGCTTTCATACTTGCAACACTTATTAACTATTGTAAGGGGACTGTGCAGGCAAAGTTATGTAACTCTGACTGGCATTTGGACAGAATTATGGGCCCTTTATAATTTGAAAATTGAAAGTTTGGTTAAGTTTTGTGTTTTGGTCCACTTTACCCCTAAAGTATCATAGATATTGCTTTCATACTTGGAACACTCGCAAACTATCATAAGGGTACAGTAAAAGGACAAGTTGCATAACTCTGGATGTCATTTTTACGGAATTATGGCCCTCTTTTGACTTAGTAACTTTGAATATATGGTTACATTTTGTGTTTCGATCCACTTTACTTCCTAAGTATCAAGGCTATTGCTTTCAAACTTCAAATACTTTCATGCTATCATGAGGTTACTGTACCTGGCAAGTTGAATTTTACCTTTACCTTTGAATAACCTTGACTCTCAAGGTCAAAATATTAAATTTTGCTAAAATTGCCATAACTTCTTTATTTATGATTAGATTTGATTGATACTTTGACAAAACTACTCTTACCTGACATACCACAAAAGACTCCACCCAAACCATTGCCCGTGCCACCCCCCTCCCCCCCCCCCCTTATTTTTTTTTTTTTTTTAAGATCATCTCACAAATGACCACCACACCCTCACACTATACCCCACCCCACCCCACCCCCTCCCCAAATTATTTTTTTTAAACGGTTAAAAAACAAAACTATTTATTTTGATTATTTTATGTTTGAAATACCGTCCAACCATCGCACCCAAGAATCCGCCCCCCCCCCACCCCCCCTCCCCCCACCCAAATCCCCCCCCCCCTAATTTTTTTTCTTTTTTTTTTTTTTTTTTTTTTAAGATCATCTCACAAATTACCACCACACCCTCACACTATACCCTCCCACCTCACCCCCTCCCCAATTTTTTTTTTTTAAAACGGTTAAAAAACACAAATATTTATTTTTATTATTTTATGTTTGAAATACCGTCCAACCATCGCACCCAAGAATCCCCACCCCCATCCCCCCCACCCCCCCACCCCCCCCACCCCCCCCACCCCCCGATTTTTTTTTCCCTTTTTTTTCGCATTTTGGAAGATAATGTAATATATGTCCACACCCCCACACAATGCACCCCTCTTCACTCCACCCCTCCCTCCTTTGTGATTGAAAATGAGAGTCCCTTCATCTTTAAAAAATTAAATAGATGAGCAGTCTGCACCCACAAGGCGGTGCTCTTGTTCTTTTTTTTCAATAATTTTGTGTGTGTGTAACATTCATTAAATTCTTCACTCAATAAAAGCATCATTTTATGAATTAACATTTTTTTGTCATTATAAAAAAATATGTTGCCGCAGGAACAATTTTTTTAGGTGCAAGATGTAAGAAGCTGCATGAAAATTGTAATGAAAAATGTAAGAAGCTGCATGCAAAAAATGAAATTAAGAAAACAATCTATTGATTCCATTCAATGATTCTAAAATACCCTCAAGTATGTGTATGTGTCAGCTTCACACAGAACTAGACTAAAATACCCTCAAGTATGTGTATGTGTCAGCTTCACACAGAACTAGATTAGCCACTGAGACTGATGCCCACATTTTTGGAAACAGACACATTCCCTTAAACTTAAGTGCTACAAATCGACACAATTTGAAAAAGAATATATTATATTAATCAACCACTTACAACATGTCAACCAGGCATAGTTCAGTAAAAATTGATTGCACAAACACGAGTTTATTCGCAGAAAACATTACTAATTTAACTTAACAAATAATAATTACAACAACTGAATCCAGAAGGTTAAACTTTAGTTATAATATGAATGTAAATTTAAATAGAACAGACCTTAATTTGAACTTTTTCCGAGCGCAACAAATGGTTTACATTCATATACATACGCTACATTGAGAGACCTATCGGAAAATGAACACAGATGATATATAGTTTTGGGAAGCATAACACCAAAAGTGTGTATAATAGCAATTTAAAAGATAATTGATAATGCGTATTACACAACACTCCAGTACTTCGAATAGGTTTATAGTAAAGAAGAAAATACTCATGTACAATTTAATTATTTTTAGTTATTATAACAAGGGCTAATCAGAGACCACACAGGCTAATCAGAGACCAAACAGGCTAATCAGAGACCACACAGGCTAATCAGAGACCACACAGACTAATCAGAAACCACACAGGCTAATCAGAGACCACACAGGCTAATCAGAGACCAAACAGGCTAAACAGAAACCACACAGGCTAATCAGAGACCACACAGGCTAATCAGAGACCACACAGGCTAATCAGAGACAACATGGGCTAATCAGAGACCACACAGGCTAATCAGAGACCACACAGGCTAATCAGAGACCACACATGCTAATCAGAGACAACATGGGCTAATTAAAGACCACACAGGCTAATCAGAGACCACACAGGCTAATCAGAGACCACACAGGCTAATGACTTAACCACATAGGTTAATCAGAGACCACACAGGCTAATCAGAGACCACACAGGCTAATCAGAGACCACACAGGCTAATCAGAGACAACATGGGCTAATCAGAGACCACACAGGCTAATCAGAGACCACACAGGCTAATCAGAGACCACACAGGCTAATCAGAGAAAACACAGGCTAATCAGAGACCATGCAGGCTAATCAGAGACCACACAGGCTAATCAAAGACCACACAGGCTAATCAGAGACAACACAGGCTAACCAGAGACCACACAGGCTAATCAGAGACCACACAGGCTAATCAGAGACCATGCAGGCTAATCAGAGACCACACAGGCTAATCAGAGACCACGCAGGCTAATCAGAGACCACACAGGCTAATCAGAGACAACACAGGCTAACCAGAGACCACACAGGCTAATCAGAGACCACACAGGCTAATCAGAGACAACGCAGGCTAATCAGAGACCACACAGGCTAATCAGAGACAACATGGGCTAATCAGAGACCACACAGGCTAATCAGAGACCACACAGGCTAATCACAGACCACACAGGCTAATCAAAGACCACACAGGCTAATCAGAGACAACATGGGCTAATCAGAGACCACACAGGCTAATCAGAGACCACACAGGCTAATCAGAGACCACACAGGCTAATCAGAGAAAACATGGGCTAATCAGAAACCACACAGGCTAATCAGAGACCACACAGGCTAATCAAAGACCACACAGGCTAATCAGAGACCACACAGGCTAATCAGAGACCACACAGGCTAATCAGAGACCACACAGGCTAATCAAAAACAACATAGGCTAATCAGAAACCACACAAACTAATCAGAGACCACACAGGCTAATCAGAGACCACTCTGGCTAATCAGAGACCACATAGGCTAATCAGAGACCACACAGGCTAATCAGGGACCACACAGGCTAACCAGAGACCACACTTTCGTCTGAAAGTGTTGTTTTTTTATCAGAAAATGCACCAGTGTTTTTTTTGCTGGAAATCAGTTGAACAGCTGTTGTATCAGTATACGCCTGCCCAGCTCAAGTTTCCCCTCATAAATCCATTTTACAGTTGACCAGTAGCCTGGTGTAAGCAGATAAGCGTTAGTACTCTCTGCTGTCTAGCAGCCCTATTAACAAGGTTTTCCTGTCAATTGTTATCAACTGGCCAATTAGTTCACAGCCTGCTCGGACTGTTTAAGGGTACTAAATGTCAAGAAAAAACGCTTCTAGAAGGTTTAGTATTTCCATATGTAAATTATATCTTTTGCCATAGATATTTGTAATGCTTACTGGACTGTATGATTTATAGAAAAATATTGGAAAACAACAGTTGAGAAAATAGTGTTGTTTTTTGTCAAACGTTTGGATATTTTTATTAAGATATTATGTCTTGATGTTTTTCAAAAGGGGGCATATGTTTAATTGTACTATAGATTTTTTTTGCATGGAATAAAGAATGGTTTAATTGACACACAATTAAATGCAACTTTGAGAGTTTTCTTACACTTTGGAATGTGATTTTAAGTCATTTTATAGGGAATTAAGTAGAAATAGCTCATACAAATACATTAATGTTCGTATATCAATATTTTAGGGATGATGAGAATAGATCCGTAGTCACAGTGTGCAGCTTTATATTTCCATGTTGCGTTTTACTATATTATCTACACTCTAGGAAAACAGGGCTTAATGCATTAGCATACAGTGTTGCGCCAGAGCCTGCGCAGTCTTAGCAGGCTAATCAGGGCTGACACTTTCTGCTTTTGTGGTATTTATAGTTTGAAAGATGTGTCTTCTTAGGGAAAATCCAGTGTAGGCTTAAATTGTCATCCCTTATAAGCCTGTGCAGGCTGCACAGGCTAATCTGGGACTACACTTTACACAGTCATATGCTTTAAGTGAGCCTGTTCGAATGGACGGTAAATTATGTGATATTTAAGTCAGTGTTTTAGCATATTTAGGAACACATGCATTATACTAAGCTATTTTCGAGTCTTTTTACTGAATTAAGAAAAGCAACAAACTGAACCTAATAATGCACAAACAGAAACAACAGTAGTTATTATTATTGTTATAACATAAACTTAATTATTTCACCTACAAATAATACACATTTCTTTTTCTACATTCTAAAGTCAGTTTGCAACTTTTGGGAGATGGTACTATAATGTAAAATAATACTATAATTAACAGAGACAGCAAACTAGCATCACCCGAGACATATTTTCATTAATATGTTGTTTGCTAATTTGTGGGATTGTGCATGCAATTAGCCACTTAAGATATGCTTATTTACATGTATACTGGCCATATGTAAACGATTATTTTAATTCAAATTTATCAAACAAAAGAATGTGCTTAGATAAATATAGGACTAACTGTACCCACCAATGTCTATTAATCATTTAAATGTATGTATGGTCATTAACCTTTGACTGAAGTTTGAAGGCAGGTCAAGCGACATCCATGGGATTTTGCCAACATTTAACTCTTTCAGTGCTGGAATCAAATTTTAAAGGCCTTTGCAAACAGTTTGGATCCAGATGAGACGCCACAAAACGTGGCGTCTCATCAGGATCCAAACTGTTTGCTATTCTGATAGTATTCCTTGAAAAATAATGAAGAAAATGCTAATTTTAGACATTCAGCAGACAAGATGTTAGCAGACAACAAATTACCCAGCATGCAATGGGTTAAAACAGCAGAATGTGACCTTTTATCTGTTAAACCATTACCACTCCGATACATACTTCTTTCTATATAAGTCCCTCAGGAAATCAAATCAAATGTTAGACCTTTCTTACTAGATTCAAGTATTATAAAAAGGCTTCATTTGCAACCCTAAGATACTTAAATGAGCAGCAAACTGCATAAAACCTGAACATAATGCGATTCACTCGCAGGATGTTCTGGCTTTATGCTGGTTGCATATGCATGTAGCCATTTACACTTTGCTTCTGAGTGGGAAAGAGTTAAATGAGCTAGAAAACTTTTTTGTCATATAATTCAAATTAAAAAAAACAACAAAGAACATCATAATTGATGTAAAGATAAACCAAAGTTCAAGATTACCCAGTTTAAAGAAGACATTATGTCAACTACTGATGATTAACCCAAAAATTGGTTTTTGTTAGCCTGTCTAACCATCAATTTATTTCCTTGCAAGAAAAGTACAAATATTGATCCTGTCAATCCTTTGGTAGGCAGCAAATCCTACCTAAACCATTGTTGTGGTCCTGAAATTGCCGTGAATATGCTCGAGGACAATCAGCTTAGAATCTTTCCTCTTCAAGATGGTCATTTGTTCACTGGAGTTATTGGTCGGAATTCTATATGCTTATTTTGTTGAAGGCTATTAAAGAAAGCTTTCTTGCAGTGGTCAGAGGTTTACTCCTAGAGCAGTATTGGAGAAATATTGGTGGAGACAGAATGATGATGTTGTTGCCCCCTTTTATGGAAGACATCACTGTATTCATTGTGACCTGAAAAAAGATTTAAATGTTTCTGTTTTTTCTTTTTTTATGTTTATTTTGCGGGAGGGGATGGACGGATTTTTTAGTCCATAAGAAAATACAATTAAATTAAAGACCTTTCTTACTAGATTCAAGTTTTAAAGGTTTTCTTACCAAACCTAACATACAATGTACTAAAATGCGGAAGGATTTAAGATTGCTTGTTCACATACAAGCCTTAGACTTAAATTTTTCCATGATATACATGTATCATGCAAATGAAGCCTTGTTCACAACCAGGGTTTGGGTTGAGACTTTTAAGAAAAAGCATGGCAACTGCTTGTCTTTGCTTGATTTCAAGGTCATCAAAAAGTAAGCAACTTACACAAGCGCAAGTGCTTATGTTTATGTGTAGACTGAGCGATAAATGCCTGTTGAAAGGGCAACATGCACAGTGATTTTTTTTTGCTAAAAATTACCGCCGATTTTCGGCTGCTTCCCAATCACAAAAATCAACGTTTTTTCCCCAAAAAGCTGACCAAAATTTCCCAAAAAACACTCAATTTCCCCCCAAAAAAATATTTTTTTGTTTAAGGTAGATTTATCTTATGACTTTTGATTTCTTAACTCTATATCTCAACTTTTTTTATAAAAACATCATACAAAATATATAACTTTAAATAAGTCCTTTTTGTCGATAAATAATACCCAAATTTGCCACTTGTATCAATTAAAGCAATTCCAATTTGACCAGACTCCTTTTCCCGAAATGGCTAGAAAACCCCCTGAACATGCACTTAAAAACAATTTTAATTCTGTTCCTTATAATCATATTTATAATGCTTATTTTTCCCCAATTTCATGGTTAATCGCACTTTTTTTCCCAATTTCATGGTTTATCACGCTAATTTTCCCAATTCATATTGCACAGGCTGTAACAAATAAAAGCAAAAAAAATCACTGATGCACACATTAATTGTGTGTAGAACCTATGTGCCATATATGTCAACTTAACATCAGAATTCACTCTTCAAGAGACGAACAGTGGGTTTGCAGGCTGAACATGCAACTAACTTGCATTTCTGCTGCACAAAATGTCACAAAACCCATGTATTTGTCTTGTGTTAACAAAAATGGTAGCTCTGGTTTGCATTCTAGACAAACCAAGAGGACTATAGCTGAGGCTAAACAAACATATTACTTTTTTAGTAATTGAATATAAGTCAAAATCTCCAATTCTTTACAATGTGACAATATTTTTAGAAATTGCAGGAAAGGTGTTATTATGAGTTAAGTGCGTATTTAAGCGTTTAAGGGTTAAAAGATATCACTGCAACATAGCGTGCATACACGATCAGCACCACACAACAGGTGATTCATGGTTCGTGGCTGCACTTTGTAAAAACGTGGCAAAGACTTAAATGAATAAATGTATCATTTCTTTTAAGATTGCATGTGCTATAATTGGAGTGCATTTGGCTATTGTTTGCCCAAATGACAAGTGAGTAAATTGAAAAAAACAAACAATGAACAATATAGATGTTTGATAACTTATTTCTTTCTGACCATTGATAGAAAGTAGATTACCAGATAAGATCATGTAAGAATAAATGCCAAAAAAGGTTTAATTATTTCAACTGCATGAGTGTTTCCATTGATACCAATTTGAAAATATTTTCTGGTACTCTATCAACATGAAGTGGTGAATTTCATGGATTGTTTGAATATGAAAGTGAGGTCACACAAAATATAGTACGTTCTGATCATTTTCTGCCAGTCCTAATGATTTTTACTCATCCTTTGTCAAGGTATGGTTTGTTCATTATGTTAGATTAAGTGGCCGTGGCGTAGTTGATATGGTGTCCGCCTAGCAATCAGAAGGTCAGGGGTTCAATAGCTTCTGAGGGAGCGTTCTTAATTCTTTGCATGCTGGGAAATTTGTCGTCTGCTAAAATGTCGTCTGCAGAATTTCTAAAATTAGCATTTGCTCTGATTTTTTTCAAAGAATACTATCAGAATAGCAAACAGTTTGGATCCAGATGAGACCCCAGGTTTTGTAGCGTCTCATCTGGATCCAAACTGTTTCCAAAGGCCTTTAAAATTCGGTTCCCGCACTGAAAGGTTTAAGTTCTCCCCCAAACACACCAAGTACTAGGTCTAGTCCCAGGAAATGGGACAACTTTTTTATCCCCACGCTTTTTGAAAAGCATGGGGATATTGTGGTTATCTCAGGCGTTTGTCCGTCTGTCTGTCTTTCCGTCTTTCCGTCCTGGCCACTATCTCCTCCTACACTATAAGCACTAGAACCTTGAAACTTACACACATGGTAGCTATGAGCATATGTGCGACCCTGCACTATTTGGAATTTTGATCTGACCCCTGGGTCAAAAGTTATGGGGGTTGGGGTGGTGTCAGGTCAGAGATTTTCACTCATTTTTATGCCCCCAGTATGGTGCATCGGCCATAACTTTTGCAATATTGAAGATAGCAAATTGATATTTGGCATGCGTGTGTATCTCATGGAGCTGCACATTTTGAGTGGTGAAAGGTCAAGGTCATCCTTCAAGTTCAAAGGTTAAAAAAAACAAATCCAAGGGAAATAATAAGCTTTAAAGGGAGGTTAGTAATTAACCTGCCAAATGATATAAAAAATCAAAAAAAACAAAGCAGCGCAGGAGGGGGAATTGTTTTGCTGACAAACTCAAAGGTAAAAAAAACAAATCCAAGGAAAGTAATAAGCATTAAAGGGAGGTAAGTAATGAACCTGCCTAATGATTTTTTTTGTTAAAATAAATCAAAGCCGCACAGGAGAGTGCATTTTGTTTCTGAGAAACACATCTCTTGTTATATGTTATTTTACATTAACTTCTTTATTTCTACACCGATTCACTTCCAATTGATACTGAACATCTCTTATGACAATACGGTCAATATCTACTATGCATGGCCCCATTACCAACCCTAAGGTGCCCCCTGGGTCAAACATGCGGCGTGGGGATACGTGTCGGCCTCTGCCGCGCCATTTCTAGTACGAACATGCATTAAGCCTGGTTTTCAGCTCACCAAATATTCAACAAAAGTCTCTCACTATTCAGGATAAATGACGATTGGAATATCAGGATATCGGGACAATATTTCATTTCTTGGGTCATATGCAGACTCGGTGGGACAATTCATCATCGCTAACTCGATAGTGCAAAGCTTCGTTTCTTGGGTCATCTTCAGAATCTGTTGGACAATTCATCATCGCTAGCTCAATAGTGCAAAACAAACATTAGACAAAATAAAATATGGATAAAAGACGGTTCTTCTTGAAAGAAATGTGTTTTGTTCTGAGAAAACTGGTCTTAATTCATGTGGGTAAAGTGTCATCCCAGATTAGCCTGTGCAGTCTGCACAGGCTAATCAGGGACGACACTTTCCGCTTTTATTGTATTTTTAGTTTCAAGGAAGTCCCTCCTTACTGAAAATCAAGTTTAGGCGGAAAGTGTCGTCCCTGATTAGCGTGTGCGGACTGCATAGGCTAATCTGGGACGGTACTTTACGCACATGCATTAAGCCCAGATTTCTCAGAACAAGACACAAATAATGAGCCTCATTCTGTCAAACACCAGGCTTTATGTGGTTTCATTGTTGTCCCAGATTAGCCTGTGCAGTCACAATCAGGGACGGCATTGTTTGAACATGCATTTAGCTCAGTTTTCCCAAGACAATCTTCATTTTCTCTGGCATTTCTCATAATCAAAGCTCCTGTAACCTTTTGCTCCCCATTCTTTGATTGATTTAGAGTCACTCAAGGTCAGTGTTCATCTTTTCAATCCCTCACTTAATCAACATCATCGATTTTGCCACACCAAATTTTGAGACCACTTCAACACAGAACTGACACCGTCCCTCTGATCCTGTCCACACTGAATACTGTAAATCCATTATTTTAGTTGGACATTGAATTTTCGTTGATTTTGTGGGTTGACCAATCCACGTTTTAAAGCTTTTTTTCTGGTTTTTGTGAAGAGGCCTTGCCCCCCCATTTTGTGAAAAAATGAGTTGCGAACTGATAACAATTATGAAAAAATGAGTTGCAAACTTTCTAAAATTGTGAAAATTTGAGTCGCAAAATTCTTGAAATTGTGAAAATTTGAGTTGCGAAGTTCCCAAATTTGTGAACAACTGCCATTCTCACAGAAGGAAAAAAGCCCTGACGATTTAAACACCAAATGACTGACATCAAATTGTCTTTTTAAAAGTCTTTAAAAAAAAAATCACAAAATTGTATGCCCACGAATGCATATTATTTTAAACCCATTAATGCCTAGCGTCTAGAAAAAAAGGCATTGGCAAACAGCGTAGACCCAGATGAGACGCCGCATGATGCGGCATCTCATCAGGGTCTGCGCTGTTTGCTTAAAGGAATTTCTGTAAGAAATATTCTAAATATAGAAATAAATATACTAGACATCCCTAATTTTGGAAATAATTTGATCCAATTTAGAAGGATGGCAGAGTCCACTAGGCATAAATGGGTTAAGTATAAGAGCAAAAAAAGGCAGTCCCATAGAATTAGCAAGAGTCCTTGGGGCAACAACGATCTATGACATTGTCACATGGTCCCACTAGGAGATATGTAACATCAGTCCTTGGAGCAACAACGATCTATGACATTGTCACATGGTCACACTGGAAGCTGTGTTACATCGGTTTTGCATCAAAGATAAAACCATAGTTACCCTGCAGAATTAGTAGCCTTTAATAAAATGTGAATACCTAGGGAGAGGAATTGCTATGTCGAGGTGTCCATTGTTTGGTCGCTTGTATAATGAGAGGATTATGTTTTAGCACAACAGTTACTGCTCTATCAGCTTAACTTTTCAATATCCGATGAAAAAGTTTGGCGTGATTTTCATTTTTGGAAAAGTATCTTTTTAGCAAAAATTCTGTTTGGGTGAAAAGTGTTGTCCCTGATTAGCCTGTGCGGACTACACAGGCTAATCTGGTATGACACTGTAAGCACATGCATTTAACCCCCTTTTCACAGAGCGACGCTGATTATTATATTAAATTAGTTTTTTGCAAGTCAGTAGGCTAAATAGCAGGAAAAAATCGCAATTCCGAAATTTCATTTTTTTTCCCAAAATGGTCAGGAAAATGCCTGCATTGATACATATTTTTGTTAAATAATCGAGGAATTATTTTGCTGTTTTTCTATTGATGATGTGGCAGTTCATTTTCTCACTTGAAAGTGTTGACACATAATAAATATTGCATCAGACGTAATGGATAATCTAATTCTAGAAGAGGTGCAATCCATGAAACATTTTTCCCCATCCTCTCTTGAAAATGTCAATAAGTGAATTAATATGGTTAAAAATGATGTCACATCGAAATGAAATTCCAATTGTTGGCATGATTGAATATTGTTAGATTTGAGTATGAAATTCTTTGAAAACTTGAAATAGTTATTTCTGTTTAAAAATGATTTGCTTGATACAGCAAATACGCCTTTTTATGTATAATAAACTAGCATTTATTTATATGAAATAAACATTTACTAAGTGTCTTTTTAATTGTTATCTTATGTTGGTATAATGTAATGTTCATGCTTTAAGTTACTTCCCTTTTTTTTGGTATATTTAAGTTAGTAAGAGTAGACTCCCTTGTAATGTATGCATTATATTTATTGTACATGTATGCATAATAATGTAAACAAATTTTGAATTCTTATTATGTTTACCATTCTTTGGTTTGAGAGTTTTCCAATATTGCATACTAGTTAAGGTACTGAATCAATATTTTAGAGAAAACCATGCTTGGATTAAACTGTTTTAGTTTGTTGAGATTTTCTGCAGGGTTTACTTCCCTGACATAATTGGGAAGGTAATGGCAATAATCTACTAATGTCTGCTAGGAAAAACTTAATTATCATAAGTTTAGTTATTTCCTTGTGTAGGAAACAAATACTATGACCTAGCAGAATTTTCCCAAAATAAATAAAAATAAATTACGTAGCAGAATTTTTACATGTTTAGAAATCCCACTTGCACTCGGAGACAGCTTGATTTAACTGCAATTCACAATTTTAAAAGAGTTTGTTGCCTGTGTGAATTGTGTGCATCAGAAATTCGTATTTTTTGCCGAAAAACTATAGGTTTAAAATAAATGATATTAATTATTTCAATTTTCAAGTCCATGAAGAGTTGCTGCTGCACTGGCCCCAGTACCACTGCAATGTTAGGTCAGACTTCACGTGCCTTAAGTACTGGGTCTACCCAGGAAACTGGCTCAAGAGCTTAAGTAAATAGGTTTAAACTAAAATTGATCTTCACGTTTCCAGCTCATTAAGAACTTATGCTGCACCGGTCCTAGTACCACTGCAACATGCAGTCTGACTTCATGTAGTCGTGCCCTATTAACGTCCCATTTATAATAATGCTTTTGCTGTAATAAATGATGTGAAATATTTAACATTTTACAGCTCTTGAAGAACTGCTGCTGCAATGGCCCAAGTATCACTGCAAGCGTTTCAATAAGCCTAAGTCTTTCGATGCAATCAAGCTTGAATAAATAGGTTTAACACAAAATTGAACTAATTTTTTTCAGCTTATGATAGGTTTAAAACCAAATGTTTCACTTGTTCCAGCTTATTAAGATTTGCTACTGCATTGGCCCCAGTACCACTGCAATGTCGGGTCAGATTTCATGTACGCCAAGTACTGGTTCTACCCATGAATCAGACTTAAAAGCATTAAAAAAAGTCTTGGGCTCAGTCGATGCAGTTGATGAGATCGAGCTAGAATAAATAGGTTTAAACTATAATTGAACTTCACTTTTCCAGCTCTTGAAGAATTGCTGCTGTACTGGTCCCAGTACCACAGCAATGTGGGGTCTGACTTCACATGCCTTAAGCACTGGGGAAACTGGCTCGAGAGCTAAAATCAATAGGTTTTAACTAAAATTGATCTTCACTTTTCCAGGTCATGAAGAACTTCTGCTGCACCGGCCCCAGTACCACTGCAATGTGGGGTCAGACTTCACGTACGCCTGCCCCAGCACGATGTTCCCAGAGAAGACCCTGATCTGCATCCACAGGGAGTGGCTCTGCGATGGGGATATCGACTGTCCTGAGGGCGAGGACGAGGGGTCGAAACCCGGAGAAATGTGCCATTCCAACGGCTGTATGTGCTAGTTAAGGTTTTTTATTGTGTTCAAGGGAAAGGAAGATTTTTTTCAAGGCAAAGTGGTATGGAAGGCATTTTTTAGACCTGGCTGAACGGAATGGGTTTTTATTAGGCTTTAGTGACACAATATTTTAGCCTTGCTGTTTTCAGAGAAAACCCGAGGTATTGTTATAGCCAGCTTGTCAACCTTAACATTGGCTCTAAAATCAAAGTGCTTCCACCTACAACTTTGAAACTTCATATGTAGATGCACCTTGATGAGTTCTTAACGCCACACCCATTTTTGGGTCACTAGGTCAAAGGTCAAGGTCACTGTGACCTCTAAAAATGATATAAAAATTTAGGACAATCTTTCATTTATTCAAAACTGCACCTGCAGCCGAGCGTTGGCACCTGTTTTGACGTTCTCTTGTTATTATTAGGATCAGGGGAAGAGTTTTAATTATGGAAGGGAAGCGTTTTTATTTGGCTATGGGTAAGGGAATGGGTTCTAATTAAGCATGGAGGGAAGGGATCAAAGTAATTTTTATAAGACCCTGATCTGCATCCACAGGGAGTGGTTGTGTGATGGGGATATTGACTGTCCTGAGGGGGAGAAAGAAGGGTGGCAACTACCAGAAGTGTGCCAATCCAATGGCTGTACATGATAGTTAATAAAAGTTTTTTTATTGCACTTAAGGGAAAGAAAGTTTTTTTTACAAGGCACAGTGGTAAGGAAGGCATTTTTTAAACCTGGCAGAAGGGAAGGGTTTTTTATGAGGCTTTAGTGATACAAGTTTTTTATTAGGATCAGGGTAAGGGTTTTAATGTAGGATCAGGGTAAGGGTTTTAATAAAGGATCAGGGTAAGGGTTTTAATGTAGGATCAGGGTAAGGGTTTTAATGAAGGATCAGGGTAAGGGTTTTAATGTAGGATCAGGGTAAGGGTTTTAATGAAGGATCAGGGTAAGGGTTTTAATGTAGGATCAGGGTAAGGGTTTTAATGTAGGATCAGGGTAAGGGTTTTAATGAAGGATCAGGGTAAGGGTTTTAATGTAGGATCAGGGTAAGGGTTTTAATGAAGGGAGGGAAGCGTTTTTATTTGGCAAGGGGTAAGGGAATGGGTTTTTGTTAGGCATGGAGGAAAGGGACCAAAGTGATTTTTATAAGAAGCTGATCTGCATCAACAGAGAGTGTCTTTGCGATGGGGATTTTGACTGTCCTGAGGGGGAGAACAAGGCGTAAAAACCTGGAGAGATGTGCCATTGAAACGGCTGTATGTGCTACAGTGTTCTTATGTTCAAATTTTGAGCCAAATTAATGGTTGCAGATGCTTGTTCAATAATTGATCATTCGGGTCATTGTAATGATGATTTTATTGTCCCCTACCGGTTTCACCGGAGGGGACTTATGGTTTGAGCTCTGTGCGTCTGTGAGTCTGTCTGTGATTCTGTCTGTGATTCTGTCTGTCTGTTTGTCACACTTTTCTGGATCCTGCGATAACTTGAAAAGTTCTAAATATTTTTTCATGAAACTTGAAACATGGATAGATGGCAACATGGACATTATGCATGTTATTTTATTTTGTTACTACGTCAAAAATTCTGGTTACTATGGCAACAAATATAAAAAATAATCTGACAATGGTGGAAATTTCTGACAATGGTGGAGCTGGTATGGGACATATATTGGTTGGCAATAGTCTTGTTTATTTGTCAAATCTTCAACCATTGATGAACAAACAGTTGTTTATAGCTCTATTTTATTCCCGCACAATTCATAAGCCCATGGTGCTGATTCTTACATTGACGACAAAGTACATAATTGTGAGCTTCCATCATTTGCATGTTTTCTTGTTTCATGAGTCAAAATTTTTATGTATTTTCTAAGGCTTTTTTCCCTTCTTTGTGAAGCAGCTTTTGGCCCCTTAATTTGCAAAAAAATGAGTCACAAACTTGTCAACATTGTGAAAAAAATGAGTGGCAACCTCTTTCACATTGAAAATTTTACTTGCCTACTTCTCGCAACTTCGAAAATTTGAGTCGCAATTTCTCAAAATTTGGAAAAACAGCCATTTTCTAAGAAAGATAAATATCCCTGATTTCTGATTAATTTCAGCGAGTAGCTGCGAAGAAGTCAGCCAGTTTCTGAACAAAGATCACTGCATTCCAAAGAACTGGATTTATGTTTTTTCTTGTGTGTTTTTTTCAGCGAGTAGCTGCAAAGACAATAGCAAGTTTCTGTGCTTCGATTACTGCTTTCCAGAGAGAGGGATGTTTCTTATGTCATAACATTTATTCCTTTTCTCGTCGTTTTTCAGCGAGTACCTGTGAAGACGATAGCCAGTTTCTGTGCATAGACCACTGCATTCCAAAGAACTGGATGTGCGACGGGGACGTGGACTGTGACGACGGGTCCGACGAGAATATGGACAACTGTGAGTAGCAATCGGAATATCAAGCTAAATACTGTAAAATCTGTTTTATTTGTGGGACATTAATTTTGATTGATTTATCAATGACAATCAGCTGCAGTTCCAACACCATTAACCTGTCAACACTAGATATAAATACCCTGTTACAAAGAAGCACTTTTGGCTTAAAAGAAAACATTGCCAATTAAGAGTGCATTGATTCTTTACCAGAAATGTTGACATACGTTTGAATGTAGTATACTGTAAAATCATTATTATTTGTGAGACATTAATTTTCGTTGAGATTGTGGTTTGACCGATCCACAAATTAAACACAAACACAATGGAAAATGACCAAGGCGAATTCGTCATTTGCTACTCTAAATGTATTCTATTCGAGTTCAGGTTGAGTATTATGTCACATCTAATATCAAATTTGGTATTATATTGCATATCACATTAAGAATTGTTCAGCTTTAAGCATGTTATATAAGCCTTGTTCTGGGAAAACAGGAATTAATGCAAGTGCGAAACGTGTCATCCCAGATTAGCCTGTGCAGTCTGCACAGGCTAATCAGGGATGACACTTTCTGCCAAGACTGAATTTTCATTTAGAAGAGACTTCCTATTGAAGTGGAAAATGACATCTTTGATAAGCCTGTGTGGACTGCACAGGCTATCCTTAGATTATGCTTTATGCACATGCATTAAGCCCAGTTTTCCCAGAACGTTTAGAATACATTTTATCAGGAGTCTAAGAGTTTTTCATTACCACTTTCCCAGGTAAGCGAAACAGCATTTTCAGAGAAGGTTTGAACCGTACACCAGAATGTGTTAATGCCTGTTTAACAGAGTGCTTTTTCTATCACCAGTGCTCTAGCTAGGCTAATATGGAAGGGCGCCGCGCCCTACCCTTATGAGGCCCTGCCCTTTTATGTCTTAAACAACAATAAAAAAAATTGAGACATATTATAATTTATTAATCACGTTTTTCATTGATATTTATTAATAACTCATTTTAGACATTTTATTTACATGGTTAAATAATAATGGAAATTATATTTTCTAACAATTATTAATAATGTTAAATTGAATATCCAACAGGGAGCATTTCGGATACGACCCCACGCTCGAAAGTGCCCTTTTGACAAAATACTGCGCTCTTGAAAATGCCCTTTTTACAAATAAGCCCCCCCCCTTCCCTTTTCAAATCCTAGCTGGAGCACTGCTGTTTAACTGTACCTTTTATGTGCATTTACCATATTAGAATTTTTGCCTTTTTAATCTTTTTTGCCTGGATATGATCCACTAATATTTTGGAATTCTATTGCATCATGCACTATGCAGAGTGTAAAAACTTTCAAAATACTTGTAGCACGTGATTTTGAAATAATTGTAGCACATGATTGTGAAATAGTTGTAGCAAGTGATTGTGAAATAGTTGTAGCAAGTGATTTTGAAATAATTGTTGCAACTGATTTGAAAGAATTGTAGCATGTGATTTTGAAAGAATTGTAGCATGTGATTGTGCATGACAATGGAAAATATTTTAACGAACAGTATGCTGGCTTCATTATACAGCATCTTGTCTGCACTTGTGGCTGCAGTCAATAAACAAAGATCATCATGACATACAATGAAATATTTTTTATTAGCTTACCTGCACACAACATGATCATCTTTTGTCTGAGGTTCATCATCTGTTGTCAGAAGTGTGTCTGAGGTTCATCATCTGTTGTCAGAAGTGTGTCCTGCAATTTCAACATTAACTGTGTTAATGTTAACAAGAAATATCTTTAAAAAAGATATACGGCGTAAATAGTTTAATGAATGAGATCAAGTATAGCGAATGTCTTTTTCTGTGCAGTTCTTAGCTGCATCACACGCAGTACGGGATGTTACTGGGAGTTTTCGCGGCTTATTTAAGAAATAATTCGTGTACGTTATAGTTTGTTGTCGAATAACCCACGGCCGGAAGTTTAGATGCGTAGGGATTAAATCACGAGTGCGAAGCACGAGTGATTTGAAACCACGCATCTAAACTTCCGGCCGTGGGTTATTCGACCACAAACTATAACGTACACGAATTATTTCGATTCTAACACGATTTTTACTAAAGATTTATAGAATGTATCTTATTTTTCTTGCATACTATTTTATGTGAAGCTCCGCCCATAAAAATAGCTTTCGGCTGTTCTGTCGATCAGATATCCGCCCTCAATAACAGCCAAACTGGATGGAAAAAACCCATTTCATTTCTCACGTTTGGTTAACTAAGAACAACAACTTGCGTAAACTAACATGTTTTCATTGTACTCTTTAAATTAACGCAAGAGTGTTGAATCTACAAGACAACAACTCCGATTCGAACTTCAGCCATTTCAGTATCGAAGCAGCAGACGAACACCGTGGGAAATTGGGTCAAGTTTACGCATTTCTGTTCATAGCGTAGTATTTTGTCACGTGACTTTCATTCATAAAATACCGGATTATTACGCTGGTGGAAAATGTATCGGCATGTTTTGTTTAGCTACAGCGCGTGCTTTCAGTGTATAAGCTCCGCCCATAAGTTATTGCAGAATAACCCACGCTTGATTTCCTTCTTTGTCTATAGAAAACAAGTAACGTGCCGTGTTAGAATTTACATTATAACATATTGCTGGTCATAAACCTATAGATACAAAACAGAAAACCAAAAGAAGAATGGAAGTGAAATTTAAACATATGAGTCAACCGGCCACACGAGAAGTATCCGTATTTATAGGCGCGTTCTTCGAACAAACCTGTTTTAGTGGTTTGTCGGGCATTGCTTTTTGATTCGATTATTAACAGTATCAATTATCATCGTGCTAATGCTTAAAGTGATATTATGGGCATTTTGCACTGTTGAATTGAGCTGAAAAGAATTAACAGGTCAAAATAGTTAGTTAAAATGTGGTTACTGATTAATTATCTGCAACTCACCTTGCTACCAGTTGTTTATAAAAATATATTTTATATTCGATATTCTTACGTGACCCACCCAGTCCTGTAAGCTGAAATGATCCGTAAAACAATTTCGTGTCTTTGTGTCGTATGAACAAATCTGCACTAAAACTAAATTTAGGTTCAACTCGTAAAGGCATGATCAGTTGTCAAACGAAAGTACGGTTGATATTCAAATGCATTATTTTTCTCTTTCTGGTATATTGTTTTAGTATGATGATGCTGCATTAATTAATATAAGTGTATATGAAGTAGAAACATAAAAAATAATCAACGGTTGCGATAGACACCTATAAACTGTTACATGCTCATAATATCACTTTAGTACATTAGGCAATATGGACGAATAATTATTGTTAAATTTATCAACAATAATATTTATCATTGTATTGTTGAAAACACATTAAGAATCTATTATTTACATACCATAATTATATTGCTGAATATCTTCATTTAACATATTTCTGGTCTAAAGAAAATTCCAGGTCACCTAGTTCACGGATAGCGTCTTTATTATATAACGATTATTTTACTGGCCGCCAACTCCGGTGATGACCTGTATATAAACTCTGAATGACCGCAATTTGACCAGATATACCTCGCGGGTTGAAATGCAATGCTTTAAAGTGAGGCCTCGCTTCCATTGCTCTTTATACTTTTACATGCTAACATGTTGACAGGAATAAGGAAGTAAGTACTAAATATGAGAACATAGCCTTTTAAGTATAAACGCTCTTGCGCTGGTAATACTCTGAAAATAAAAGGTGTACGCACAAACTGTATTGATGTCGAGAATTGAGTGTAAAACTGTTCTATCTATTAAGCCTTTTCATTCGAGATAAAATTGTTTCATACAGTAAAACAGTGTTACAAAGACGCGGATATGTTTCCAATGTTCTGGTGGTATACTCAAATCAGCCAATGGAATAAATGAAGTGTATTCATTCGTACCTAGCCGCGGGAAATTCTATTGGAATTTTATTGGACACTTACAAAGGTCAGGCTAAGGTGAAAAGCTGGCTTAAGACAGCTTACGCCGAAAAACATTATTGGTATTGGTACATGTATAGTAAAACCTTGCAAACACTGTAGAGGTCACAATTATTGCCTAGTTTCCATGTCACTTGCTCAGAGAATCTGTCAAAATAATATCTTTAGTGAGTTTAATCAAAGCGCTGAAGGCACTTAAGATGTTCAATATTGCATAATTTAACACCCGATTCATTTTTAAAAAATCAAACGCAAGTTTGAAATGAACACACGCCATTCAAATTTATAAAGTGTGTGTCATAGCGCACGGGTCGAGTTTTGTGTGCACTTTTTATCATCCTTATTATTTCATAGAGATAACTAAGACAAAATAAAAACAACATGGCTTTTTGGACGTTATGAAAGCATAGAAAGTATGATGAAAATGTTAATGAGAACTGAATATAAAGACAATTTGCAGTCACCATCATATTAAATGAATATTTTTGGAATATCGAATAACTATCTCACCAAGAATATAAATTCATAGTGAAAACTTTTGATTTTTGACACCGTATCCAAATTCAAAATATACAATAATCTTAATATCTTGTATATGGAGGAATAAAAGTATATATACATTGCTGTTTATGCTTTACTTGTTACCCGAGCAGTTCACACGGTGTCAACAACGCTGACCTAAACATAGGTATAGAGCACTAATTCGCATTTTGGGCGTAAGTGTTTTCATCTTAGTGACTTTTACATAAACTAACAGACATGCATGAATATTTTCGAATATTTAATAGGCTGATTCGAGATACAACCTCTGAATTTTGGCTACATCACTGTGTATGTGCTCAGTTCAAAGGATGTAGCACTGTTCAGTGTAAGGAATTCCGGACTACTCTCTGTACGTTCAAACAACACAAATTGTGGCCCTGTTACAATTACGCGTTAAAATCCATCTCGCAGAATTTCGCGTTTGCTTCCAAGATGAGAAAACAATCATTATCGAAATAGTACATTGTCACGATAAGAGAAAATCGTTTAATTATCATACCACGATTTTTGACGTACTTTGTCAGCACATCTGGAAATCATTCATAAATATTTGGATAGGCTGCCATGATAAACAAGTTTGCTAATTTGAATTCAATTTTGTATCAAAAAGCATTGTTCTAAAATGTGGCATTTTCAATTCGCAATGAGATTTTTAATGACCCTCGTCATGCGAAAATGGGTCTTATTTTATATGCAACCATCGTATAAATAGCCCACTCAGCTATCTCTAAGTCTGGTGAGGAGAAACATAACATATTGAGTGAATTTATAGCGAACAGCATCGCCTATGGCCTGACTGCGCAAATGCACATGTTGGGTTTAACAAACGCTTGCCGAAATGCATAAGACCCATTTTCGCATGACGGCGCTATGGACGTATGATTTAAATGTGTTGAAAGAAAACTGCGTTTAAATCAAATATCAACATACCATATATTTCGATAGTGAAGAAAGATACTCATAGCAAGGCATATGAGGACACATTATGAAGTGCTCTCCCGTAGTATATTTTTTATCTACTCACACTTACGTGTGGTTTGACACATTTCATGCGGTGAATATGCAACTTACAAGTGAAAAACACAACACAATAGTTAAAAGTTTTGTTTTAATTGTATTTATTTATTTAGAAAAGTAAATTGCAAACTTTATTTCAAAGTCAGCATATATGCCCACTACATTTTTAAGATATTTCTTGTTATATTTAGTTGTTTTCGGAATTAGCGATTATAAAGCATTTTGAGGTTGCCTATAGTATGCCTGTAGTAATTGATGAACTCATATCCAACTGTCTATGTATTGAGAACTTTAAATATAAACAAGCTTAACCTTCTACTAACCTTCTACTAATGCGTTGCTAGGACCCGTAAATACAAAAGATCGCCGCTATCTGTTGAGAACAAAAGAACGTTTTCGGGAAATACCCGCTGTAGTAGCATAAACAAGGTTACGAAACAGGTCATTTGTATTATTATAATAAATTGTTTGTTATATTTGGTTTTAGCGTTTATGAAACATTTTTAGTTTTTGTCTATCGTATCGCTGAAGTTATTGTTGAACTTATGTTCAACGTTTTATCGTATAAATAAGCGTATACTTTTTACCGAATCTATTAATAGCCTCAAATTACGAATGACCTGTACTACGTCATTGAGGTGTATGTGAGAGCATAACCTATTGCGTTGGTATTGCCAGTGGACTCTTTGTTTATCGACAACCGCATCTATTAATAGCCGCACATTTTGAATGGACTGAGCAAAAATACTACGTCATGAAGATGCTGCAGAAAGTGGACTATTTTATTCATTCATAAACAATTTCTTATGCGACACGTACAATACGATCATTGTTTATTGATTATTTTCTATAAAAGCACCGTTCGAAACTATTGCATTTAACACGATGTTAATATAATGTTTCTATTTGTGAATGAATATAATTGGAGAACTCAAACCTCTTGCATTAATTAAACATCTCTTTCTCGCGCGGATACGCGTAGTAAGCGGGTATTGGGCTACTAGTAGCTAAGGCGTATTGACCTGAAATTTAGACTAACCACCTTAGACGGTCGCTAAGCGACCATCTAAAAATGGTTCCAGTCCAAGCTGTCTCAGACTATTTATATCATTGATATCTTGGCAAAGTTCTTGAATGGTTCTTGATAGGTCACAAAAGCTGATCAAAACAGTTTAGTTCCTTAGGGTCTCAGGTGAGCAACCTAGGGCCTTTTGCTTTCTTGTTTCAACAGTAATAGTATTGAGTTCCCTTAAAAGCTCAGATTTTCTTTTGCTTCATCATCTGTGATTGTTAAATTCTTTTAACACAATATGTAACCTTCACCTCTGTAGATTTCAATTGCTTTTTTAGCTGTGAGAAAGAACAATTTTCCAAAATGTATATCCACACATTTTACCACACAATATATTTTTCATTTCCATTCCAATGCTGAAAATATATTTGGTTGTGTTGTACTACATTTCCTTTCTGTACTTTTAGTTTATGTTTTTAGTCATTTGAGTCAATTGTCCGTTGTTTGTCCTCCGTCTTGTGTAGTGCTTCCTTGTGTATCGTCAATATTTGCCACTTCATGAATCTTTGTAAGAACATTTGTACCAATGAGATCTTGGCTAAGTTTCAAACTGGGTCACAAATGGTAAAGATCTAGGTCAGTAGGTCAAATTAACAAAAAAACAATTATCTTGAAACTTGGTCAGAAGATTTGTCCTAATGATTGCACTGCCAAGTTTGAAACTGGTTTACATGGGTTGACTAACTAGGTCATAAGGTAAAATTGAAAAAAAAGTGTGTGAAGACTCAAGAGGCAACATTAATGGCCCAATTTTCACGAAACTTTGTCAAAGAGCAAAAAGAAATCATGTTCTTCTAATTTCAATGTCACATGGTACCTTTTTTGCATCCAGGGAGCAATGTGTCCCAATGCTATTATGGCTGAGTTCAAAACTGGGTCATTTTAAAAAACTTGGTCAAATAAAACAAAAACCTTGTGAGCACTCTAGAAGCCGCATTTATTTCCAATCTTCATGAAATTTGGTCAGAACATTTGTCAGACGAATGTGAAACTGGGTGATGAGAAATTACAAACTCTAAAAGTCATGTTTGTTTGTGCAAACTTGCTCTGAACATTTTTTTTAATGATCTCTCAGACTAGTGAGATAAGGTTCATGTTCTGTGAAAAGCATGTCAGCCATGAGGCAGTTCAGTTTTCCATAGGTTGCAAAAGTAAAAACTATTTGGACTCTCAAGATTCAGGTATACCAATTTAAATGCACTTGAAATTCTAGAATATAAAAGAATTTAGATTAGATATGCATTATCTGCTTAACTTTCTTTTATGAGACACAAAAGAATTACACTCAAACATAACACTCCTCGGCTATGTGCTTATACTTTCTGTTGTTCTGCTGCATGTGCAATTGTTCAGCATTCAATAAACACCTGCTTTACCCTTTCCCACTCAGAAGCAAAGTGAAATGGCTTTTGCAATCAGCATAAAACCAGAACAGCCTGCAAGTAACTCACAGTCTGTTCAGGTTTTATGCTGTTTGCTGCTCATCAGTATTAAAGGCTTGAAAAGAAGCCTTTAAAACTTAAATCTAGAAAGAAAGGTCATGAATTAAATTTAACTTGCCAAACGCGTAAAAATACTTATGTAAGTGTTAAAGGGTAAATATCATTATCAAATAATTTTGCAAGCTTTGTAAAAAAAAGTGTTAGCAAACATGGTGCATTTTTTGTGTAAACAGATAGATGCTTGTTTAGTAACATTATGTATTGATTGATATAAAATATACAGAATTTGTAACAGATCAAAATAATTATCCTTTAGATATATTTAGTTTCATAATTATGATAAAATTGTTTGTCATTCACTTATCATGTTTTTTTATATTTTTATGTCTGGCTGGCGTGCAGGTTTTAGTTGTAACTGAATGAAATATGGTTGTTTTTGTGGTGAATAATCGTTATTCTGTCTGAAGTGTTTATCATAAATTATAATTGTAAGGTCTATAAAGTGTGGTGACAAAAGCAAAAATAGTAAAGCTGTACTTGTGTTCACATTTATCATTCATGTTCTCAATAAAGGTATGACAATATTCTTTTTACTCGCTTACTTACACACTGTTTGTTGAAGCACTATAGAATGTCATTTAATTGAATTTTTAATGCATTACATTTGTTTCTTTGTCCCTTTTCAAGGAAGTCTATTGATAAGGAATTGTCTGTCAGTATGTTATTTGGTAGGTTGTAGACCTCTTGATTTAGCGCTATTTGTTTTAGAAAATTCTTTGTCCTAAAACCTTGCAATTTTTTCGGCTGTTTTTTTGGTAAAAAAACAAAGATGCCGATTTATTATGAGAATAACACAACAAAGGCCAATGTCACAGGATTGAAATGAGCTTTCTCCAAAAACAGTTGAATGGCATCATTTCTAATAATGGGATTTGTTGTTTTTTTTGCATTTTTTATATGTTGCTTTGAGGTATTTGTTGCCTTGTAGTTTCCTTGTTGGTATTTCTTGAGTTGTTGAAAATCTTTTTTATGTTTTGTTCATTTGATCTTTAAAAAACAAACAAAAAAAACACTTGATTTTATTTAAAGTAATATTAAAAAAATGAATTATTGTCCCCTACCGGTTTCGCTCTGTGTGTCTGTCTGTCTGTGAGTCTGTCTGTCACACTTTTCTTGATCCTGCGATAACTTTAAAAGTTCTTAATATTTTTTCATAAAACTTGAAACATGGATAGATGGCAATATGGACATCATGCACATCATTTCATTTTTTACCTATGTCAAAAATTCTGGTTGCTATGGCAGCAAATAGACTAGAAATGCTTCTGAAAATGGTGGTTTTCTGGATTCTGCGATAACTTTAAAAGTTCTTAATATTTTTTCATGAAACTTGCAACATGGATAGATGGCAATATGGACATTTTGCACGTCATTCCATTTTGTTCTTACGTCAAAAATTGTGGTTGCTATGGCAACAACAAAAAAATATTCTGAAAATGGTGGAATTTCTGACAAATTTTGGAGCCAGTAGGGGACCATATTGCTTGAAAATAGCCTTGTTTATTATGAGTTTAAAAAAACACATAATACCCTTGTTCTGTTTTTATAAGTTTCTTGTCATTGAGCCTATTATAGGGGGTTTCATGGTGACATGGTGACAGCAAAGGATTACAACTAATAAAGGAGATGGTTGAAAGTGTTCAAAGTTACCTCCCTTGAGAGTAATTAAATATCAGAGCCTCATTCTGAGAAAACTGGGCTTAATTCATGTGCTGGTAGTGTCTTCACAGGCTTATCAGGGGCGATATTTTCCATCTAGACTTGATTTTCTTTAGTAGAGACTTCCTTTGAACAAAAATCTACCTTACACGCGGAAAGTATAGTCCCTGATTAGCCATACAGCACGGGCAAATCTCAGCAGGGATGCATGATGCATGAAGCCCAATTTTCCCAGAACAAAGCTAATTATTTCTTTTAAAAGGTCCCCATTCCAACATCTAAAATTATCTCCTTTTACATTAAAAAAAAGATTACCTCCCTTGATAGATCAAAAGATTGCCACCATTGACATTTATTTTTTTAAACTCCCTTTGCAGGTCCCCATGCCAAACATCTCATTCCATGCATGCCAAACCAGATGAAGTGTGGAGGATCTCACAAGTGCATTCCATTAAGCAATATCTGTGATCTACACCCGGACTGTAACCCCGGTTGTGCCAATGATTATTGTAAGTACAGTTGCCTGTAACCCCGGTTGTGCCAATGATTATTGTATGTACACTACGCAACCCGTGATTTTTGCTTAATTTGCGAAGTCAAGGCGGGCATTTTGCTTTTTGGGTGGAAAATCACCGCGATTTCACGTGAATCGTCACTCCGACGTCGCGCGAGAGCTAAATCCCCTCAATGTTGTGGTGATTCGCTGCGATTAGCCGCAATTCACCGTGATAGCAGTGGATATCGTTGACATCGATGATTGGCCAATTCATGCATATAAACTGAATCGTATCGATAACTGTATACATAACGCTTTTCTAATGTTCACAATTATCAAATAATCAAACATAATTGCAACATCACTTCCGAAAAATAGTCTTAAACATTTATGTCGGTAAATATGTTTGAGAATTTCATTAACACAACTATATGACTACGCCATTTTTCAGAAGTGTAAAGAGTATAGTGCATAATGTGGAACACAGCTTTCATTGGACGAGCGTATTAAAATTTAGATCGAATGCAATACGATCTTAACAAAAAAAACGTTTTAGTGCGCCATAAGCCTTCATGTAAAAAATGTTTTCCTCCTGGAAATTGTGCTATTAATGCATAATATTATCAAAACATTTTTTCAACACGTAAAGCGTTGTAACAAATTAATATACAATTCAAAACAATTATACCACAAGAATTAATGTTCCGTTAAATTCCCAAATGAGAATAATAATTTATAATCCAAAACACTCTTCCAATATTTTAATGTTAACACCACGTTCACAAATGCTTCCAATATAGCCATCATGTATATTTCCCGACAAAAGAGCGCGAAAATTATGCAGCAATGTACAAGGTCAAGGTAAAGAGTGTTCAAGTATTGATTTTTTATTCAAACTGCGTAGCGCAGAGAACATTGAATTCTGTTGAATTCGGTTAAATGTTTCTTTGGTATTTTTAAAACAAATATATCGCCAAAAATTTGATATTTTTTTTTAAGTCATATCAAATCAAACACACCGTATCCGATTCGTTACTGATAGAAGTAAAACATAATACCTTGACGTGTATCTTTTTGTTTTATTTGAGAGACCATCTGAGTAAACGCCGAAAAATATATGCAAGATTTTTTGTCAATGCCCTTTGATCCATTATCGCACTTAATTGGCAGCGCCATCTTGTTGTTTCTGTGATTGTCACATCTTTTCACAGTTTGAACACGTACAAAGAGTGCCAATTAGACACTAGAATAAACACTATCACCCGCTGGACAGTACACAATAAATAATCAAATGTTGAGTTTTTTTTGTTTTGGACGTGAAAACCCAGAGAAATGCATGTACATTATACATCATCATATTTATTTAACTTTGCGAATGCTTAGTGCTACGTTGATATACTCGTTTTTTTCAGCAAAACAAACACAATGTTTAATGGCTTTAATATATAGGCAGTGATGTCATAACAACATAATATATAACACGATATCATAATAACATGTACTTAAAAATAGAACAGTAATGTATTTCCGATTTACGGCTTATCAAGCATTGTGAATGTATGTACAACGCTCGGAAAGTAACGCTTTGTAACATGAGTTATCCGCATTGGAGCCTGAAACAGAAAATAAATAAGTATAGCATAATCTAGTCCAAATAATTAGACGTAATCTACCGATTACATTTAAACTTTAAATGAAAGTGTTACTTAAACAATTTCCGTGCCTTAAGGCGCAAATATTTTGCTAAACACTGTTAACAAAAGGGCTACACGTTATAATTCTTGATGAAATGCAAAAATAAGTATAAACATACATGTAATTAATAACGTCAATATACACACACGGTTATGTTAAAGTTTAAAAGGAAAACTTAAATCATATTTCTCGTAAATTACCAAATTATTAGTTTCGTCTAAATCAAATATCATGTATAGAGAAACAAGGTATTTATAACCGACCAATGATGAAACACTATGCAACTTTCAATTTACACAGTGCTACGCTACATGTATATGGCAACAATATGGAATTTGAACAGTGGCAGTGTATTCGGGCCTGGAATATAATTGATTGTAAGTGTTAATAAACATTCTGCTAATGCAGTTAGTTAAATAATGTTTACATGTTATATTCAATAATTATTGCATGATCATTCTGCGCTGTAATATTAATTTGGAGCCGTTAAAGCTTCCGACATTACTTCATCAAGTTCATGTCGGAACAGGAGTATTAAAGCTTATACGCCCATTGTATACAACAACAACAAAAGCTTTATTATCGCAATGTATAATATAAGTGTATACATATATGTTACATGTAATGTAGTGTAACCCTCAATGTAAATCGCTTATAAAGGGGAATCACGGCGGTACGAGGTGATTTGCGCTGATTCACGCTGATTGCGCAACAGCGAGATACGTCCCGCGACGGTCGCCGAGACATCACCCAAATTTTCTTGTCGCTCGGAAACACCGCGATTTGTCACGTTGCATCGATTGCGGTGATGCGAGAATCGCGGCAAAAATCACGGGTCGCGTAGTGTATGCCAAGTAAGCAATATCTGTGATCTACACAGAGACTTAAACCCGGTTGAGCCAATGATCATTTTAAGTACAATTACTTCTGCAATGATTATTGTAAGTACACTGCCTGTCACCCCAGTTGTTCCAATTATTTATGTAAGAATGCCCAGTAAGCAATACCATGATCTGTATTTCCCAGAACAAGATTCTTTAATATTTCAATGATTGTTGTAAGTACGCTATTGACCAGTCGCCAAATACGAGATTGCTCCGCCCACTAAGTTGTGTTTTCATAAAATGCTTTATCCATTACTCCGACAGTCTTGTTTGTCGGACCATGTGGCCGCAATAAACGAAATCTGATTGATTATTTCGTGAGTTTGATTGACAGCTGGCGACTTGTCAATTACCCTGGGTGTGCCAATTATTATTCTAAGTACAATATCTGTGATCTACATTGAGACTGTAACCCTGGTTGTGCCAATGCTAATCGTTAGTACGGTTGTGCATTCCATGAAACAATTTCTGTGATCAACAGAGGGACTTTAACCTTGGTTGTGCCAATGATTATTATAAGTATGGTTGATTGTGCCAATTATTATTGTAAGTATACCCAGTTGTTCCAATGATTATTGTAAGTACGTCTGACAAGTGCATTTCATTATCAATATATGTGATCTGCACTGGGATTGTAACCCCAGTTGTACCAATGTCATTGATTATTGTCAGTTACCCCAATCACAAGTACAGTCCAGTAAGCAATATATGTGATCTATAATATGATTGCAACCCCGGTTATGCCAATGATAATTGTAAGTACAGTACCTCGGTTAAACCAATGATTATTGTTCATATAATTGATACCACAAACTTCAATAATAATCAGTTTTTTTAAGCCAGTTAAGAAGTTTAACGCCAGTTAAGGTAACAGCCTGTTAAGTTCAGAAGCAAAAACAATTTATTTTGAAAGCAATTATATTATCAAACAAATGCCAACTTTTAAAGCATAAAAATTGTGTTAACAATTATAAGATAGATTTAAGGGTTAACAATTAACCCATTTATGCCTGGCGTCTAGAAAAAAGGCCTTGGCAAACAGCGTTGACCCAGATGAGACGCCGCATGATGCGGCTATTCATCAGGGTCTGCGCTGTTTGCTTAAAGGAATTTCTGTAAGAAATATTCTACATATAGAAATAAATATACTAGATCTCTAATTTTGGAAATAAATTGATCCAATTTAGAAGGATGTGAGAGTCCACTGGGAATAAATGGGTTAAGTCACATAAATAACTTGATCCAAAAATTAACAGTTATTAGCTTTAATGGCAATCAAGTTTTCAGGCCCTAATCTTTGAATTTATTTTATCATAGCATTTGTATATCATATCAGAGCTATGAGTTTTCATTTTGTCTACGGATTAAGTGCCAGGCGACTTGGCGTAAAATTATTATTGGTAGTGATCTCAGTGCTTTGATTTCTTATCTTGCCACATTCTGGTGCCCCATATTAGAATGATGCTTTTGCCCATTAGTCTTAAATCTGTCTATCAAAATATGTATGACATGCTCTGTGAAAACGGGGCTTTATGCATGTGCATAAAGTGTGCCCCCAGATTAGCCTGGGCAGTCCGCACAGGCTAACTAGGGACAACAATTTCCACTTTTATGTCATTTTTTGATAAAGGGAAGTCTCTTTATAACAAATATCCAGTTTATATGGAAAGTGTCATCCCTGATAACCCTGTGTGGACTGCACAGGCTGAACTGGGGCGACACCTTATGCATAACCCAATTAGTCCCAGAGCGAGGCTGATTATTGTAGAAGAAAGTGTTGTCCCTGATAAGCCTGTGTGGACTGCACAGGCTAAACTGGGGCGACACCTTATGCATGACCCAATTTGTCCCAGAGCGAGGCTGATTATTGTAGAAAAAAGTGTTGTCCCTGATAAGCCTGTGTGGATTGCACTGGCAAATCTGTTACAACACTTTACACACATACACAAAATCTGGTTTTCCTGATATGCATGAATAAAGCTGGGTTTTCCCAGAATAAGGCTTTTTCTTTTATTTTTCAGGTTGAAGTGCCTATGACATGGCTTTAAATAATTATTTTGAGTGTTCTCAGCTTTGATTTCTTATCTCCCCAGGTTCCAGTGCCCCATGTAAGGATGTGGCCAGTTCCCATTGTGCTGAGACACTGGATGGTGCTGTGTGTTTTTGTGACGACGGTTTCCAGTGGAACAATGAGACCAAAACTTGTATAGGTGAGAGGTCTTTATTGTATTGGTGAGAAGTCTATATTGTATTGGTGAGAAGTCTATATTGTATAGGTGAGAAGTATTTATTGTATTGGGGAGAAGTCTGTATTGTATAGGTGAGAAGTCTGCATTGTATAGGGGATAAGTCTATATTGTATAGGTTAGAAGTCTATATTGTATAGGTGAGAAGTATATTGTATAGATGAGATGTCTATATTGTATAGGTAATCAGTCTATAATGTATAGGTGAGAAGTCTGTATTGTATAGGTGAGAAGTTTATATTGTATAATTTTTTATATGAGATGTCTATATTGTCTATATTGTACAGATGAGATGTCTATATTGTATAGGTAACCAGTCTATATTGTATAGGTGAGAAGTCTGTATTGAATAGGTGAGAAGTTTATGTATATATGAGATGTCTATATTGTATAGATTAGCGGTCTATATTGTGCAGGTGAGAGGACTATAGTGTGCAGTGTTTTTTCACCATTTTGGGAATTTGGCCAGGTCCCATTGGATTGGAAAAAATACGCATTTTTGACAAATATTGGAAATCAATGTTGTTGTTTTGCTAAAAATGCTTGAAAATTGAAAATACAAGTGTTTTCTGTATTAAACTTTCTTAGTTTGAACTTATATGGATGGGACTTGAATGAAATATCAAGATCTTAAAAAAAGAATGAAAAAAATAACACGAGTGTATGTGAAAAGTCTGTATTGTAAAGCTGAGAAGTCTATATTGTTTAGTTGAGAGGTATTCATCGTATTGGTGAGAAGTCTTTATTGTATAGATGAGAAGTCTGTATTGTATTGTTGAGAGGTCTATATTTTATAGATGAAAAGTATGTATTGTATTGGTGAGAAGTCTTCATTGTATAGATGAGAAGTCTGTATTGTATTGGTTAGAGGTCTATATTGTATATATGAGAAATCTGTATCATATGATGATAAGTCTATATTGTAGAGATGAGAAGTCTGTATTGTATGGTGAGAAGTCTATATTGTATAGATGAGAAGCCTATATTGTATAAGTTCTGGTGTAATGGATATGGTGTCCGCCTAGCGACCGGGAGGTTACGGGTTCGATCCCCACCGTGGGAGCGTTCTTTAGATCTCCCATAAAGACACCAAGTACTGGTTCTAGGCCCAGGAAACGGACTCGAGAGCATTTATATAAACCTTAGGCTTTCGATGCAATCGAGCTAAAATAAATAGGTTTAAACTAAAACTATAAGTTCTCAAGTATATATTGTATTGTATGTTTCTTTACATTTGTTGAATAATAAACTATTATTTCCCCAAATCGAATGATCGGGGTATATTGTTTTTGGCCTGTCTGTCATTTTATGTGTGTGTCACTGTGTGTGTGTGTCCCAAACTTTAACCAACATTTTATCATTTGCCATAACTTTTGCAATATTGATGATAGCAACTTGATATTTGGCATGCATGTGCATCTCATGGAGCTGCACATTTTGAGTGGTGAAAGGTGAAGGTCAAGGTCATTCTTCAAGGTCAAATTTCAAATATGTGGCGTCTGTCCGTCTGAAAACGTTAACATTGGCCACAACTTTTTCAATATTGAAGATAGCAACTTGATATTTGGCATGCATGTGCATCTCACGGAGCTGCATATTTTGAGTGGTGAAAGGTGAAGGTGAAGGTCATCCTTCAAGGTCAAATGTCTAATATATGGCGTCTGTCCGTCCGTCCGAAAATTTTAACATTGGCCATAACTTTTTCACTATTGAAGATAGCATCTTGATATTTGGCATGCATGTGTATATCATGAACCTGCACATTTTGAGTGGTGGAAGTTCAAGGTCAAGGTCATCCTTCAAGGTCAAAGGTAAAAAAAAATTAAAAATTACAAATCGGCGTTCTCATGAAGCTGCACATTTTGAGTGGTGGAAGTTCAAGGTCATCCTTCAAGGTGAAAGGTAAAAAATAAAAAAAATATCAAAGCGGCGTTCTCATGAAGCTGCACATTTTGAGTAGTGGAAGTTCAAGGTCAAGGTCATCCTTCAAGGTCAAAGGCCAATTTTTTTTATTTTTTTTTCAAAGCGGTGTTCTTGTCACAGAGTTACAAATATTATTATTTTATTATTTGATTTTTGATTGAGTACATTATAAATTCATACAATACAATAGTTACAGTTTTAAAGATATTGAATTGATTTCTGTGAATATGTTTGAATATGATTTCTTTGTCTACTGAATTGCAGTAGAAGGTTGCTTGGAACCACATGTTTAACTTGATATTGATTACATTGTATTAGTTACCGTCTTGGAAGTCTTCTCATGTTGAATTCACACTCAAGGTGCAGACTGTATGCTGACTGTATGCTTATCAGTTCTAGCTATAAATAATGACTGTGACTAAGATTCTTAGACTAGGTGCTAATTATTTACAGTCTTATAGAAGTAAGGAAGTAAGGTACTGTATGTTGGATGAGAGATAGATAGGATTGGTCAGTGAGATGTGTGGGTGTGATTTGGCATTAAGGATCTGTATGATCGATGGATGAATGAGAGATAGGATTGGTCAGTGAGATGTGTGGGTGTGACTTGGTTCTAGGGATGAAAGGGTTTCAATAGAGTGACAAATTAGTTTTAGGAAGGAAGGAAGGAGAGGTCAGCAAGAGAAAAGTTAGAAAGTGCGTTACAAGTAAGAGAGAGACAGTTGGAAATAGGAGGATGGAAATTGTTAAATAAGATCTGATAAGAATGTAATAGAGTTAAGAAGGAATGCTTAAGAATGCAATATAGGAAGATGGAATTTGTTGAAAATTATGTGAACTATAAATGAATAAAAGAGCAAACGCAGAAAGCGAGTTGTGTTGTGCTAATCATAACAAGGGCACAGATTTCCCCCGGTCCGGTTACATTCTCATGAAGCTGCACATTTTGAGTGGTGGAAGTTCAAGGTCAAGGTCATCCTTCAAGGTCAAAGGTCAATTTTTATATATTTTTTTTTCAAAGCATCGCAATAGGGGGCATTGTGTTTCTAATAAACATATATCTTGTTTTTTCCGTGATGTAGACTTTTTCTATTTTTTTAATCTGTGACGAACATAAGGCAAATTGTCATTTTGACAATTTGTGAACAAGTCACTTAAAATACAGCTGACAAAGCAGTGAGTAGGTGTAAGTCATGTTTGTGACACAGCTTTTTTATTATATAATGTATATATAATGTATTATATAAATTGATTATTATCTAATTTCATCTGATGCATTTCTTAACAAGTCTATCTTCTTTAAATAAAGATTTTATTATTATTATTATTATTATCCCCCACCAAAGTTGGAGGGATGTAGAATTGGCGCTGCCCGTCGGTCCGTCCGTCCGTCTGGATTTCTGTCCCTCCATATGTCAAGCACAAAACTTTTTAAAGCTATTTCTCAGAAACTTCATAAGATATCAGCATGAAATTTCATAGGTGTAGAGAAAACACTCAGGAGAAGAGCCATGCAGGAGATCCATAACCCTTCACTTTCTTAAATAAGAGTTGTTGCCCTTTGTTTTTTTACTTATCAAGCAATATATATCATCCTTAAACACAATTTATGTTATTGAGGATATTAATTCAATGAATTTGCTTGTTAATCTTAATTTTCTTGTTTCACTTTCAGATCTCAATGAATGTGAATATGAGCGTTTCTGTGATCAGCCCCGTTATTGTACGAACTCAGACAAAACTGCCACTAATCCAGGTTTCACGTGTGGTTGTGCCACAGGCTATAATCCGGTCAACGGAACTCGTTGTGCAGCTCTAAATGGTAGATAGGAAAGCCAGGCTTAATGCATGTGCGTAAAGTGTTGTCCCAGATTAGCCTGTGCAGTCTGCACAGGCTAAACAGGGACAACACTTTCCGCTTACACTGGAATTTTGTTTAGAAGAGACCTTTGACCTTCAAACAAAAAAATCCATAAAAAAAGTGCCGTCCCTGATTAGCTTGTGCAGACTGCACAATGACACTTCAGGCATAATTATGCATTAAGCATTAAGTCTAGTTTTCTCAGAACAAGTTTGCCTTGTTGATGTTTTCTTTGATATTAACAAGATACTGATTGATATTGGTAAGAGTTGGTGTGATTCTCTTTTCAATTATATTAAAACATTAATTTTGTTTTTAAGTTAAAAATTTATAATTTTCTAGGAGTAAGAAACAGTTCCTTTAACCAATATTTCTTCGACATGTTTTCAAATTTCTTATGGATGTAACATTCAGCTATAGACATCATATGAGCCATGTTACACAAAAATTGGTCTTATGCCATATGCAGCCAGCGCAGTTCCATGCCAGCCCGTGCAAATAGGTCTAGAACTACTCTATTCGCTAATGAGACACAGAAACCTTGTATTGTTGCAAGTGCGAAGGCATGGTCCTCACCAGACGGTGCTATTGCAGGGCCCTCAATCTATCAAATCTGCCGCCGAATTTCGGCGGCAGTCCCCCACCTGAAAAGTAATTACTTTTTTCCCCATTTGGGGGGGGGGGGGAATTGCCCCTTAAAAAAAAACATTTTTTTTTTTTTTTTTTTTAATAGAAAGATGTGTCTCATCTCATGATTATTATATCTCAATTCTATTTCAATGTAATCTTTTCAAACATACTAAATTATGAAAAATGCCAAGAATTTAGTGCAAACATGTACAAATGTAATACTGAGAGAGTAAGTAAAAAAATCCCCCAAAAAGGGAAAATTCCCCCTCCTAAGGGCTGCCGACCCCTTCCCCCAAAGTAGTGCGAGGGCGCTGATTGGGCAAGCTGGTCTGGATCTATGCTGGCTGAAAATGACATATTAAGACACATTTTTTCCTGATGGTGGTCTCGTAAATATGACATGTTTTCAGACCAGACAAATCGTAAGCCAACGATTCTCATCGCCAAGGAGTGGGACGTACGACAGCTGAATATGGATGGGACAGTTTACGGTAGTGAGGGGGCGTATTGGCTGAAGCCTGCGCAGAAGGCTGAGACCCTCGACTTTGATTATCGGGACAAGAAAATTTGCTGGGTATATTTGAACATTTTCTCGACTGTGATTATCATAACAATAAAATTTGCTGGGTATATTTGAACATTTTCTTGACTTTGATTGTCATTATTGTAACAAGAAAATTCCCTTGGTATATTTAAACACTAGATTTTATAGTAACAAGAAAATTTGCTGGGTATATTTTACAGAATTCCTGGGCTTTGACCATTGTAATAAGACAATTTGCTGGATATATTTGAACATTTGACTTTGATTATCTTAATAAGTCAATTTGCTAGGTGTATTGGAAATTCCCTTGACTTTGATTATCGAAACATGAATATTTGCTGAATATATTTAAACATTTCTTCGACTTTTGTTATTTTCACAAGACAATTTGCTGGGTAATTTTGAACATTTCCTTGACTTTCTTTCTTGTTACAAGAAAATTTGCTGGATATATTTGAATACTCAACTTTGACTATCAAAAGAAGAAAATGTGTTGGGTATATTTTAATATTTCTTCGACCCAGGCTAATCGGGCAAAACACTTATCTATCTATCTATCTATACTGTCTTACTTCCATTGCGGGTATTATTAACACTTTTCGCCAAGACTGGATTTTCAATTAGAAGAAACTTCCTTCAGATACGGCACAGGCTAATTTATGAAGACATTTTATGCATATTCATTAATCCCCGTTTTTGCAGAAAGAGGCTCAATTAATTAGTACGGAAACTTTTGTTCTTGTTTCAGCTCAATTACAAATGGAGTACCGGAAGCTCGGAACTTCTTTGTTCAAGTTATGACCTGGATGGGCAACAAGCCACTATTGTCGTCAATGCAACAGTACAACTAAGTAGTATGTAATCCTTATATTTGTTGTTGTTTGGATGCTTTCTTGTTGAATTTCAGCTGTATACATATATCTTATTAACTTATTAGACTGCAACTCTGTTATATGGCGATTCGTGGAATCCACAGATCATGTTTGCGATATAACTTGTCAGGTAATTCATGCGTGTATATTAGCGCTGTAATGATTCACCCATAATTCGATTCAATTCAATTTCGATACCAAATGGTCCGATTCAATTATTTTTTATTCAATTCAAATTTAACCTTTTGCTGCTTATTTTGCAAACTATTTCATGCTTGGTTTGTCCAGAGCATGAATTAAAATGTTTGGTATTTGTTATTAACATATTATGCTGCAGTACATTTAAACTGTTTTATGCCCCCCTTCGAATAAGAGGGGGTATATTGTTTTGCACATGTCGGTCCATCGGTTGGTTCGTCCGTCCACCAAATGGTTTCCTGATGATAACTCAAGAACGCTTAGGCCTAGGATCATGAAACTTCATAGGTACATTGATCATGACTGGCAGATCACTAGGTCAAAGGTCAAGGTCACAGTGACTCGAACAGTAAAATAGTTTCCGGCTAATAACTCAAGAATGCTTAGGCCAACGATCATGAAACTTCATAGGTTCATTGATCATGACTTGCAGATGACCCCTATTGATTTTCAGATCTCTAGGTCAAAGGTCAAGGTCGCAATGACCTGGCTGCCACTACAACAGACAGCCCATTTTGGGGCATGCATGTTTTACAAATTGTTTAAATAAAATTTAAAAACGCAAAATTGTTTTATAAGAAACTAATTTATTCAGTTGGTCAGTATTTAGTGTCCGCTCTCTTTTTATGCCCTCTTTCGAAGAAAAGTGGGTATATAGTTTTCGCACTGTCCGTCCGTAAGTCTTACAGTCGGTCTGTCACACTTTTCTTGTCCGCTCTCTATTTCAAATACTTTTCATCCGATCTTTACCAAACTTAGTCAGAAGTTGTATCTAGACAATATCTAGGTCAAGTTCGAATATGGGTCATGCCGGGTCAAAAACTAGGTCACGGGGTCACTTAGTGCATTTCAAGGATTTAGCATGGTAAAATGCTCATAACTTCTATCAAAGCTTTTATAGGGGGCATTTGTCATCCTATGGTGACATCTCTTGTTCAAGTTGTTTTCATCCGATCTTCACCAAACTTGGTCAGATGTTGTATCTAGATGATGTCTAGGTCAAGTACGAATATGGGTCATGCCGGGTCAAAAACTAGGTCAGGGGTCACTTAGTACATTTTGAACATTGAGCATGGTGTCGGCTCTTTAATTCAAGTAGTTTTCATCAGAGCTTCACCAAATTTGGTCAGAAATTGTATCTAGATGATGTGTAGGTAAAGTTCGAACATGGGCCATGCCGGGTCAAAAACTTGGTCAGGGGGTCACTTAGTACATTTTGAACATTGAGCATGGTGTCCGCTCTTTAATTCAAGTAGTTTTCATCAGAGCTTCACCAAAGTTGGCCAGAAATTGCATCTAGATGATGTGTAGGTCAAGTTCGAACATGGGCCATGCCGGGTCAAAAACTAGGTCAGGGGGTCACTTAGTGCGTTTTAAACATTGAGCATGGTGTCTGCTGTTTTTTGTGAAGACAACATGCAAAATATTCTGTGTCAATGTGGTATGAGTCACGTTTGTGACAAAGCTCTAGTTTTTTAATTGTCTTCTGCACAGATTTTCAAAATGACAATCTTCAAAAGAGTTGCACAAAGCGCTGCTCATTTGTTTTCCAGCTGTTACAAATATGGCCATAGACTGGATCACTGGTAACTTTTACTTCCTGGACCTCACTCTGAGACGCATTGCCGTCTGCAACAGGGGAGGGAACCTCTGTGCAGAGATTTTATCGGAAAAAAAGGCAAACAACGTGACCCTGGTTGGTCCTCGAAGCCTCGCTTTGAGTCCTGTGGACGGGTAAGATGGGTGGTTTACTTTGAAACGGTGATTGACTATAAAAGTGTGATTGACTGTAAAAAAGTGATTGATTATTGCTTTGAGTCCTGTGAACCTGTCAGAAAGGGTTTGAAAATATGATTGATTAAAAAAAAGTTGATTTTCTAAAACTGGATGTTTCACTTTAAAAGGTTGATTGACCTAAAAAGAGTGATTTATTATAAAAAAAAAGGTGGTGGACCAATAATGACTGTGCAGTTGGTTAAATAATTATTTAATACTCGTTTAGGAAATGAGCACATCTTTTTAACTCAGGTTCCTGTTTCACACCGAATCAAATTGAAAAACTGTACCATCAACTAGTTTACTTATTATAACGTAAAATTTATTATTTGATATTCTCGTTTAGGAAATTATTACACCTTTTTACCCCCGGTTTCTGTTTTACTTGGAACGAAAACTGGAAAAAACAGTGTATCGTAATTTGCTTATTATAATTAAGTAAGTTATTTTATATTCTCGTTTACAAAATGATTGGACCTTTTTACTCCCAGGTTCCTTTGATACTGGAATAGTCTGGACTGGAACAAAAACTGGGACAACAGTGCAGTGTTTTTTTTCACCATTTTGGGAATGGGGCCGGGTCCCTCTTGATTGGGAAACATTGCGTCTTTTTTACTACAATTGGGAAATTAATGTTGTTGATTTTATGCTTACAGATATTTTAAAATTTATAATAATAGGCAATTACAGTATTATATTTTCTAAGACTAAACTGGTTTTGGAGATAATTGACATGTTTAGACTTATCATTTTTTATAAAAAAAATTGGAAACTTTCAATTGGGAATTTTTAGGTCCCATTTGGGAAGAATATACACTTTTTTAAATTGGGGATGGGTCCCTCTACAGCATCCAAATTGGAACGAAAAAAAAACTGCAGTGGTATCGAAGGCTTTAATATACACTCAGCTAATTTACTTACTATATTGTTAAATTTATTATTGAATAGGCTCACAACTTTTCACCGCAGGTTCCTGTTTTACTCAGACTGGAACGAACACTGGAACAACAGTCGTATTGTGCGTATCAACATGGACGGAACATCACCGAAACTCATCGTCACGACAAAACTCGCCAAACCCATCGGACTGACGATCGACCATGCCAACAGGCACCTTTACTGGTCTGATATGGAGCTCAATGTGATAGAGAGGGTTGATTTCAAGGGAGATGACAAGTCTCGCAGAGTTATTTCCCTTGGTCTAAAGGTGGGAACATGTTTTGCAGTGGTTTTTTTTTTCGTTTTAATTCCGGGCCGTTTTCTGCCCTATTTCCAATGGAGAATAGTATATGTTTTACCAAAATGGGACCGACAAATTCCCTATCGAAGGTCCCGCCTAACTCCCAATCTAAAGGAACCAGGCCCCATTCCCAAAATATTGAAAAAACAAAACTGGTTTTAGTGAAAGAGTTTCTGTTTGTATTACAAAACATCATAAAATGGCTTAATTTCAATTGCGATGACAAATCTTGCAGAGTTGTTGCCATTGGGGCTGGATTGGTAATTTGTCGGCTCAGGTACTACTTAAATGTACCTTGGGTAGTCTTAAGTATACTTAAATGTACCCTGGGTACGGTAAATATACTTAAACGTACCTGGTAATTCTTATGCAATATTGTTAATTGTCAGCTTTTTTCCCCCAAATAATTCAAAAATTTTGTACAATGATCTCTATATTATCGAAACTCATACTACAAAAAGGATGTTCAGGCAGGTTGTTTTCGAAGTGAATTCTGTTTCGTATTCCGTAGTGCGTGTAATGACTTAATATTTTTAGCGAGAATAAAACTTGGGTACAGTCTATATTGACTGGGTACGTGTTGGTATATTTTCCGTACCCGGGGTACATTTAAGTATGCTTAAGAGTACCTGGGGTACATTTAAGTAGTACCCGAGCAGACAATGACCAATCGAGCATCATTGGACCAAAAGTGGGAACAGGTTTCAGTGACAATAGTTCCTGTTTTTATTGCCACCATTTGCGTTTCAGCTGTATTTTTTTTATTATTATTTTTTTTACATACAGCCAAACCTTTTGCAGATGTGGAATGAATTTTAACGACAAAAACAAACAGATGTGTGGATTTTATCTCCACTCTTCAAAGATTAGCGGAGCTGCTCTACTGCCTGAATTACATGTTATTACAACTAGCAAATGTCATAAAATGATACTTCGGCCATTCTCTTTTCAACAAACTCTTAAAGGTTGAATGCATTTTAAGCATGTCTATAGCAACTTGAATGACTTTAATAAATTCTTAATTGCTTTAAAATATTGAGTGAACCTTGCTCTGGAATAAAGGGGTTTAATGCATGTTGGTAAAGTGTTGTACCGGACTTCATTTTATCTTTTATGGAATTTTTCCTTTACAGTTTTTTGTTTTGTTTTCTCAACAAAAATCCAGTCTAGGTGGAAAATGTCCCTGATACACTGCAACTCCAATATATCACGGTCCGTTATATCGCGTTGTCCAATATATCGCGAATCGGCTATGGCTCCCAAAAATCTGACGAGCATAATCACCAAATAAAATGTTTTAATCTGAGAATTTGATGAATTAAAATCCGTTTCAAGCTAGTATTTTTCCTTTTTTTCACCAACTTTAATCCAACATTCATAATCCAGTTTTGACCAGATTGTTTGCTTACATTGTACATCACTTTAACACCTGTGTACTGCGATAAACAATAGCCCCTCTTGTCAAACATCACAGGTCATTTCGGGTGTTACCATTCTGTATTGAATTTGCTTTGAACTGCCGAAACGCACCAGTGCACACATGATGGTGTACACATTTATAACTGTAAATGTCACAAGTAAATACTGACCTATCTCAACAGTCTGTGTGCGTTAGATACAGTGTAAACTACTTGCTTTTAATTGAGAGGAAAATATCCCTCAGTTTGTCAAAATGCACTACTGTTAAAACCCATGCTTTGCATGCTTTTCATGAGAATGAATGACGTCATTTTGTACATGGGTCTAATTTGTGCATGCTTTCTTGAACAATACAACTCAGCAATGTTTTTCGGATTACAAATTTAATTATATGCATTTAAAAATACTCACAAGGAATAATGTTTTGTGTTATACCAATGAATAACATATGGATATAACACATAATTGAATAAGGTAGGTAAATAGCGTGTTTTGAGATTGCATAACGATGCTAATGCATACATATACATGCATACATAACCTTACAATTTATATCGCGCACCGGATATATCACGGTCGCGATCTTTGGACCCCTTCAACCGCGATATATTGGAGTTGCAGTGTAAGCCAGTCCAAACTGCACAGACTTATCTGGGACAACGCTTCTCCACATGCATTAAATACCATCTGGGACAAGGTTTCTCCACATGCATTAAATACCATTTTCACAGACTTATTTGGGACAAGGCTTCTCCACATGCATTAAATACCATTTTCACAGACTTATTTGGGACAAGGCTTCTCCACATGCATTAAATACCATTTTCACAGACTTATTTGGGACAAGGCTTCTCCACATGCATTAAATACCATTTTCACAGACTTATTTGGGACAAGGCTTCTCCACATGCATTAAATACCATTTTCACAGACTTATTTGGGACAAGGCTTATCTACATGCATTAAATACCATTTTCCCAGACTTATTTGGGACAAGGCTTCTCCACATGCATTAAATACCATTTTCCCAGACTTATCTTGGACAACACTTCTCCACATGCATTAAATACCATTTTTGCAGACTTATCTGGGACAACACTTTTCCACATGCATTAAATACCATTTTCACAGATTTATCTGGGACAACGCTTCTCCACATGCATTAAATAGGACAATGCTTCTCCACATGCATTAAATACCATTTTCCCAGAACAAGGCTGTCATTTGTTATTTTTTCATCAAACCCCAGGTTGAGTCAATCTTCAGTATGTCCCTATTTGAGAACTACCTGTACCTAAGTGATCGCCATGAGAACCAGATCCTGAAGCTTCATCGCTACGACCAGGGTGAACACGCCCAGATCCTCACTCAGGATGCAGCTAGGCCCGGACAGATACATGTTGTTCACCCGGTGAAACAGCCGTACGGTAATGGGTTAGAGATTATTGTCAGGCGTTTAGAGATTATTTATTGCCGGAGTTTAGAGATTATTAATATCTGGAGTTAAGAGATTATTCATATCTGGAGTTTAGAGATTATTAATATCTGGAAGTTTGAGATAATTTTTATCAGGAGTTTAAAGATTATTAACATCACTAGTTTGGAGATTATGTGTCTATTATTTAATAGATACAGTTTTACTAGGCCCAGACTTATAAATGTTGTGCAACCAGTGAAACACAGGTTTAAAGATGAATATATCGTCCCATTGGTGCAAAAAGGTACCATGTGCCTTCTTATTTCAATGTTACATGTTTATTTTGTGCACCAATGTGGCTAATTATGGACATTTGCGATTACCGTATATGTCCTTATTGACACGCACTGCATGCGTTTTTCAAGACCCCTGCGCGTTAAATTCTAACCATTTTTACCTATTCCTCATATTTGAACAGTGTAACATTTTCATTACCTGCCGCTCACAAAATTTGTATACCCCCATTACTGGTAATGGGGCTATATAGGAGTCACTTTGACGGTCGGTCTGTCGGTCTGTCCCGAAATTTCATCCGATCTTCACCAAACTTGGTCACAAGTTGTATCTAGATAATGTCTAGGTCAAGTTTGAATATGGGTCATGCCAGGTCAAAAACTAGGTCACGGGGTCACTTAGTGTGTGTTAAACCGAAAGTTTGTCCGGACCATAACTATATCATTTATCGTTAGATTTTAAAATGACTTGGTACATTTGTTTACCATCATGGGATGGTGTGTCATGTGAAAAAAGTACATTGATATCTCCAATGTCAAGGTCATACTTGGAGTTTAAAGGTCAAATGCGGGCCATCACTTTGTCATTTATGGTGAGATTTTAAAATGACTCTGTACATTAATTTTGTCACAGTCATTGCACGGCGTGTCATGTGGAAGAATTGAAGAGTTCAAGAGTCAAAATTGCTATAAATCGTCACCTTAGTGTAAAACAGTGATAAGTCCATATTTCAAAATTTTACAGGAGAGTAAAAAAACTGATTGTTATAAAAGATTGAGGTTTGATTTTAACATTGTTAACATTTTTATACAGTTTTTAAACTAAAAATATATTAGATAAAATGTATTTCAGTATATTGCTACCAAGTAATATTATATTTGATGAATTTGCACATAACTTCATTTGACACTGAAATATTTTTAGTGTGATACTGTAACAAGTGCACTTATTACTATATTGCACTAGACTTTCTTTGTGCAATAACTGAATAAGGTAAGATATTATGGTTTAAAATCAAACAATTACTGAATTTCTTGTAAAATTAAGAATAAAATGTTTAAGGATATTGAAAACAAAATAATGTTTACACCAATTTTGATGTAGGAAGCAAAATTATGAGCACTGGGGTTCTGCCATGCATAGCATTATGAATCTTTTTAAGATGAAATGAATATTTTTTCATTTTTAAAGAAACATCTTGCATATTAATGAAAAAACACATGTATTGTTTGATAATTTATATATATCAACTTTAAACAATAATATTACACTGGTATTTAATTTAACATAATTATATTTGTAACAACGAGCATTAAAATTTAATTTGTAAACTTCAGAAAAATAATTTCATTGGAACAGACACAAATTGAGGAGTATGACAACATCACTATACATTGATACAGTATACTTCGTCTAATATTATTTAATGTGAGTTAAATACAATTTGTCAAATTTGAATGACAAAAAGTTTAACCAATGAGACAAACAGTAGACATCTTTTACTACATGGCTTTTTCTTCTATATTGAAGAATCATTACAATTTCATGGCTTCACCTTGGCTGAAGTTGACAGTACTATCATCTTGAATTTTTTTGTCACTCTCCCATTACTTAAGTATTGATATATAAAAAAGGCTTCTGATAAGCCCACATACACTTTTAATAAAGCTGGAGCATTTTGTTGCACATTTTAACTTTAAGTAGATAAAAGTTCAAGTTTTCTTCTTAAATTTTGTTGCAAAATACCATGATATCTTGCAAAATACTACAGGAAAAATTATCCAGCATAAATTTGATCATTATTGTAGCCAAGAGTAAAAACAACAGTAACACTTTGGTTATCGCTCACAGGGCAAATCTTTGTAGAATGCATCACTAGACTGTTATATTTAGCCTGAGGAATGGTCTGCTTGTAACCAGGCCTGAAAGTCCTTTCAGGCAAGGCAATTGCAAATATTGTGAGCGGCAATATCCTTAAGAGGTACAAATGTATTTCCTCGCTAAGTAAAGAAACAGGGCTTTCGAGAAAAGTACTAAGACGGGCCACTGCAAAGGCATTGATGGCTATTCCAAAGAGAAGAAAAGTCCTGGAAAGAGAAAGAATAAAAAGGGAGGTGATCAACTTCATGGAGCGACACAAGTTCTGTGCTGAAAACCCTGCATCCCGACTATATACTTTTGACAAAGCCGATAACCTGCAAAACGTGTTCATGCAGCAAACATAAAAATTACGCTATGAAATTTAAAAGCATTCACTCTGTAGGAATTGATATTTCACCAAACCCAGAAACGGTTAGCAAGAAAGTATCTGAACAGGACATGACTGATCTGCTAACCAATAAAATACAGGATGACACAGAAGTCGAGTTTGAGGAGTTGAAACGCGTAGAAGTAGAGGGGAAGAAGAAAACGAAAAAAGTTACATCCAAGAACACAAAAGAAGAGAATAATCAAACATACACAACTGCAGTTCCGAGATTTATTACAGCATGTTTCTAGGCTGAAGACGCAATATACTGCCATAAGAAATCTAAAAGCCAACTTGCCAAGAAATGAAATATGTATCCATATGGATTTTGCAGAAAATTTTACATGCAGCAGCGCCGACGAATTTTAAAGCGCTTATTGGAACAGCACAGGATTTACACTGCATCCGGTAGTTGCTTACTATAAAGAAGAAGATGAGCTGAAACACAAGAATTTGATTTTTGTTTCTGATGTCACAAACCATAATTCCACAGTGGTGGTCACGATCTTGAAAAAAAACTAGTCCCTTACATGAAAGCATTGAGTATGACTGTGTTTTATAATGGAACTGAGTATGAAACCACAGCCAAAGAACTTGAGATGAAAAACCCGAATTCTGTTTCGGGAACCATAAAGTTGCATGCATTATTTGCTGCACACAATCAGTTATATACCGCAAAGGTCTCATGTTACTGTGAAGCCTGTTCAAAAGGCGAATACTGTGGACACTGGAAAATATACACTGTACCAGAAAAACACAATGTACATGTAAGTAACGAAGCCAACCTATGTGAATGTTCACTTAAACGGAAGTTTATAGATCATGAAGGAAATATCGATGAAAACAGAAATAAGTACAGATCTGAAGCTAAACATACCTGAAATGTGCGCAGACAGAAATGGCACTTCACATATCGCAGATGAAAATGTGTTGCCCAAAGTCTCAGATAAAAATGAATCCCCATTGATCAAACCAGTCAAAGATCAGTGCTCCAGCTAGGTCTAAATTGAATTTGTGCCCTGCCCTGCCCCTCCGAACCTCCGCCCTGCCCTTCTTAGGGGCCCCCCTCCCCTGCCCTTTAATTTTTTATATATATTTTTTTTTTACATTAAATTATGATAATTACCGGTAATGAATCTCTTATTACATTGTTATTAATTTATTCCTCATTGTAGACATTGAATGGTTTAATAATAATGGGAATAATATATTCTAACAATTATTAAAAACATATAAATGAACATGCAGCAGCAACAGGAAGCATTCCAGAGACCCAAGCGCACTTGAAAGTGCCCTTTTGACAAAAAGCCCCCCCCCCCCTTCCCTTTTCAAATCCTAGCTGGAGCACTGAAGACGCATACTATCTTGTAAATTTGGATGATATCGCATACTATCTTTTAAATTTGGATGATATGGTCTACCCAAGGGAACTTCTCAAGGTTGATGATGATAAACAGGAGGCGATAGTTTCATAGACGAAACTAATGGGAAAGGAGATTTGTTAAAGTGGCCGTTAAGAGAAGACGTACAAGATGTTGAATTCGAACAGTTTGTACGTGAAATCCAAGAGCCACCTGGCAGTCCAAACTTGAAGATGCCCATTACACGTTTTTTGACACCACTTTCAATAGCCAATTGCTTGTAGCAAAAGCAAAAGGCAGTTTATGTAGTTTGTTTTGTGAAAATTGATTGTTTTGACAAAAAGTGTCACGTACATTGACTCGAAAATAGTTCTAAGAAGTATGTATAACAGCATATAAACTACTGTTGAACTCATAAATGGTTGTGTTTATTAAATGTGAACGTTTTAATCATAATGTTTGTTATTTGAAAATGTAAACGTAGTTGACTTAGTTGTAATTGCATGTTGTCTATAGGAACAAAATAGACTTGTCAAGCACGTTAAAGGGTTTGTCCAACAGATTTTGGCATGTATTGAAGCTTGTCATTAAATGCTTTAAATGCTTTATATTGATTAATTTAAACATTTGAACTAAAAATCTCCTGTAAAAAAACAAGAATACATTTTAAAAAAGGGAAAAAAAGTAAACCTCAACAGGGCTCGAACCACTGACCCCTGGAGTCCTGGAATAAGAGCTTCCCACCTAGACCACTCGACCATCCACGCTCATGTTTTGAGCGGATGTATTTTATAGCTATATAAGCAATCCTCGTTGTTTCCCAAAATATTGTTTCGCGTTGCATGATACAACGCTTTATCTGTTGGACTTTAAGAGTTCTTTAAATCTATGTTTTTCCGTGTACATGTGTATTTCAAGATTTTTCAAGTTAAGTCATTAGATTTTTATCATTTTTGTATCAATGAAACGAATTAGGCATGCTTATAAAGATTCTTTGAATTGTACGTTATGAAAGTTTGATGGTCAGGTACGTTAAAAATACAAAGGTTGTTAACATACTTGATTTTGGCTGAGATATTAATTTTTCCTTGTAAGAAAATATTAATGATGTTTTCGTAAAAATGTATGTTTGAATTTGATTTTTAAACCAACGTTGTTCAAATGTCATTTATATAATCCTTTAAATGAACAGCATGATTTAACAAACACCCCTTTTTAAAACTTGTCAAGTAAATTTTAAAAAATGACGACAAAAATTCAAATGATTAACAAAAAATGAAATAACAGCCTGGTATCTGTTTAGCACAAACTACCAAATATAATGATAAATAATAATTGAATCTGTGCGAAGTGATTTATATGTATTGATGTGTTAAAATGAATATAACGTACCTGACATTAGAATATCAGTGTGTCAATGATTATGCAAATATTATGAAAATTGGATATTTCTAGGTGACCCCGTTGTTATTTTATGTACAGTTTGGTGTTCAAGTTGATTTTAATAAAGTTTATGGTTCAATTGCTTTGTTTTAATTTTCCAACATTTTTCTATGTGTTAATGTCCCTTTAACTGGGATTCAATGCATAGTTTCTAGCTATGATATCATCATTTGGCCTTGATATATTACACTTATCACTATATTACACCAAATAACTTTGCTGGAAATCAATCTTATTTTGGTGCAAAAAGTGAACAAGTGCACTTGTGACTTTCTCGCACAATGCCAAGCAGTTTAAATGAAAATAACATTGGTGCAGTAAGTAGACAAGTGCACTTATTTACTTACTGCACCGAACAGAACTATGTGTGTAAATAATACAGTATGATATTTTCTTAAAAAGTACCAATTAAACTGGAATACCATTCTGATATTTATTTAGGACATGTATGACATCATTTTAGATCATTTTATGCAAAAAAGTCATTTTTGAAAAAAATGTCACTTATCACTGTTTTGCGCTAAGGTGACGAAATGATAATGGCATAATAATTCTTAAAAAAATTGCCATAAATAAGATTCTCTTGTTTTGTAAAGACAGCATGCAAAATAGCCTGTGTCAATGCGGCATGTGGGGGTATACGTCACGTCTGTGACAAAGCTCTAGTTGAATCCAATTGTATGACATAGTCTGCTGCAGACTCGCTACATCGCGATTTCCAATTAAAACACAAATCGGACGTGGATCCCATTTTATTTTTCATGGACAATATTTCCCCATTAAGAGACGGTCACCATTAAATTCAGTTTGACCCGGTATATCGCGCCTTCACTGCGTCTTGTTGATAAGTATTTATAGTGTGACAAACAATACACCCGAACGCTTAATACCATACAGTTGGCGTTATCGGCATAAAGCGCACATGCCACCCATGACAGCGTCCTTTCACTGCTGCCTAGCACCAGAGTTACACGCAGTCCTCGAGGAATATACATTATATATCAACAAAATATATAATGAATAATGAACAATGTATGTGATAATTGCCTAACAGAAACAGTACTCGTTCCGTTTTATTTTTAAATCAAATGCATAATTATCGTAAGCGATCAGGATCACCATGTTTTGATACTACGCACTACAGTACAGACTATGATAGCGCTGGTCTTAGACCAATATCATTTGTTTGTCTGTAATGAAAGAACAAATAAATCGAGTCTATATCTCTATGATTTATCACTCACTGTGCTGACGACAATAATTATTATTATTGTTGGTTTGTAACCTACGTAGTATACTCACACGGTAGCATATTTGCAGTGTCACCATGTTGCAAACAAATGGCCGCAAAAACGATATTTTCAGATGTTATTTGCCACTCTTTAATGGATTACGGGCTACATAAATCTTATCTTATGGTTCCGATAAATTCCGATGAACCCCAGATAAGACGGCTTGCGCGCCTATTAGGGGATGAGCGTCAATAAGGACGTATACGGTATTAATGTTTATTATCTTATTAGAGATTTATGTACACCCGGTGAAATATCTTTATGGTAATAGTTTCCGGATTAATATCTAGAGATTTGATATTATAACTGTGTATTTTCTTAGATTAAGCTATATGTGCATGCGGTGTAGCAGCCTTATGTTAAGGGTTTTGAAACTGATATCTGGAGTTTGGAGATTATTACTGTTTATTGTTTTAGAGATTAAGTTTTGCTCACAAAGTTACTCATCCCAGAATATACATGTCATGCACCCAGTGAAGCAACCATATGGTACGGGTTTAGAGATTAATGTCTGGGGTTTAGAGATTATTGATATCCGGAATTTTTATTATGCCCCCCACTATAGTAGTGGGGGATATATTGTTTTTGCCCTGTCTGTTGGTCCGTTGGTCTGTCTGTCTGTTTGCGCCAACTTTAACATTTTGCAATAACTTTTGCTATATTGAAGATAGCAACTTCATAATTGGCATGCATATGTATCTCATGAAGCTGCACATTTTGAGTGGTGAAAGGTCAAGGTCAAGGTCATCCTTCAAGGTCAGAGGTCAAATATATGTGGCCAAAATCGCTAATTTTATGAATACTTTTGCAATATTGAAGATAGCAACTTGATATTTGGCATGCATGTGTATCTGTTGGAGCTGCAGATTTTGAGTGGTGAAAGCTCAAGGTCAAGGTCATCCTTCAAGGTCAGAGGTCAAATATATGTGGCCCAAATCGCTTATTTTATAAATACTTTTGCAATATTGAAGATAGCAACTTGATATTTGGCATGCATGTGCATCTCATGGATCTGCACATTTTGAGTGGTGAAAGGTCAAGGTCAAGGTCATCCTTCAAGGTCAGAGGTCAAATATATGTGGCCCAAATCGCTTATTTTATGAATTCTTTTGCAATATTGAACATAGCAACTTGATATTTGGCATGCATGTGTATCTCATGGAGCTGCACATTTTGAGTGGTGAAAGGTCAATGTCAAGGTCATCCTTCACAAGGTCAAGGTCATCCTTCAAGGTCAAACATCATATAGGGGGACATTGTGTTTCACAAACGCATCTTGTTGATTATTGTTTTAGAAATTAAATTTACTCAGAAAGCTACTAGGCCCAGACAGCTTCATGTTATGAAGGCTGTGCAACAGGCTTGTGTAGTAGGTATTGAGATATTTATATTGGATACTAATTAGGAGATTATTTCTTTTTTATGCCCCCAGATCGAATGATCGGGGGTATATCGTTTTTGGCCTGTCTGTCTGTCTGTCATTCTGTCACTTTGTCATTCTGTCCCAAAACTTTAACCTTGGTTAAAGTTTTGCGATAACTTTTGCAATATTGATGATAGCAACTTGATATTTGGCATGCATGTGTATCTCATGGAGCTGCACATTTTGAGTGGTGAAAGGTTAAGGTCAAGATCATCCTTTAAGGTCAAAGGTCAAATATATTGCTTCAAAGTGGCGCAATAGAGGGCATTGTGTTTCTGACAAACACATCTCTTGTATTGATTAGAGATTATTTCATGTGCAGGATTTTTGTTCTATTATATATTATGCATGTATTTGTCTACATTTCAGTAACCGGCCCGTGATCAATATTTCTTTACATTTCAGTAACTTGCCCGTGATCAATACTTCTCTACATTTCAGTAACTGACCCCTGCCCTTCGGCCAATTGCAGTAACAACAGCTTGTGCCTTCTGACCAACAAAGATGAAATGCTGAGCGCACAATGTGTCTGCACAGCTGGATATAGTTTAGTGGATAACAAATGTCAAGGTCTGTTGAGCTTCCTTATCAAATTTTCTCTTTTCTGATCACGTTATCTCTAATTTGATTTGTTTTTTACTAGTCTTTGTTTGTTTTCTCAAACATTTTCTTGGCTTTCATTTGTGCAACTAGTTTATATGGTACTCTTGGTTTATTTTATAAAAGTTAATCTTTTAGTTTACATGTACTGTATAACACTGTGGAATCTGTTAAATCATTTGTAATTATTGGCATGAAATTCTGCGTTTTTTCCCCAAAATGACTTTCATGGACATGTAAATTTGAGTAGATCTATTTCTGTTTTTTGAAAAAAAAAGATAGGGAATTGTCATGTTCATTTTCCGATCTTTGTTAAATTCTCGGATTGTCAACCCACGAAATCAACACAAATTTATGTCCCACAGATAATAATGATTGTACAGTATTCAACTTCTAATATGTCTCTGCAGAAATAAGGTCATAGATAGAAAACGTGTATTGTACTAGCTTATCTTTTCTATTTTGTAGAAATCGAGAAATGCAGAGCAAATGTTACAGAATGCCATGATTCGGCCTGTTCTACAATTTCATCCGAGTGTTCACTGGGTGAGTGTGTCGGTGTTAACTTGTGTCCATCCGAATCTGCCTCCTATGATTACTCAAAAAGTACTTGGACTTGGTAGATGAAACTTTGTATGTGGTTAGAGGAGAATATGGGAATATGCAAAATGTATCAAAGAACAGGTTTAATAATCAGGGATGACACTTTCCACTTATATGGTATTTTATGGTATTTTAATTTAAAGGTCTCTTCTTGGCACAAATCCAGTTAAGGCAGAACGTTTCACACCTGATAAGCCTGTGGGGACTGCACAGGCTAATTTGGGATGACACTTTACTTACATACATTACAGCGTTCGACACTAATGGGAGTCCGGGAGCCTCGGACTCCTTGTTTTTGTGTCAGGGGAGTCCGTTAGACTCCTTTGAAATCATCTTTGTATTACAAAAAATCATTTAATCTCCTTATTCGTTTCGCAAGATAAGAATGTCCCAACTTTTGGGCATCCAGAAAATATGTCACTTATCATTCTGCTGGAACACATGGACAAAAACAAAACAATCCGAAATATATTTTGTTTCCCTGTCGCTGTCAGTCCGTGTAGTAATAGGGGAACATGCAAACTATGAAAGTCCGAATCAACCTGATCATAGCCTTTTTGATGTTTTCGCTAGCTTTAATTTTTTTTGCCAAACAGTCTGTATAAAATGATTTAAAAAAAATCACAATACCCGAAATTGTTTACACAATACATGTATACGTTTTTGGCCCCATATTACTGAAGATGGGAGGGAATGTGAATCAGTTGAGCGTGAATAACCCGTGCCACTATCAATCGATGATTTCAGTGGTTCATTGCAGTTTTAGGCTTTGTCATACGAACCACACTAATCAGTTTCCACGGTGTACGATAAAATCGACTGATTTGGAAACCGAGTGTAATCTTCTTGGAAATTTTGTTTTTTTCTGCATACTATTTTCTAAACATTTTTTGACACGTAAAACATTTCAGCAAATGCAAATTATAATTGAAATCATAACGCACAGCTATACATGTATTGTTGTATTCTCAAATGAGCATAATTATATTTATAATCTGATTCACACTTCTGAATGTCAATATTGACACGACGGTAACAAATTCAGACTTGATATCTCAGTAAAGACTAAAGATTTTGACTACTTTCCGCGCAACCTCATGCTAAATAATGCATCTGTGACAATTGGACACTTTAGCACGTGGTAAGATATGTTTTAATCTTTCGTGAGTGGAAGTGTTGTAAAGTCTCAATGACTGATGATGATCGGCATGCAACTTGCCAAGTGCGCGGTTGCGCTCTTGAATATCAATCTGAGCCGTATTGTGTTTTTTTTAACCCTTTCAGTGCTGGAACCGAATTTTAAAGGCCTTTGCAAACAGTTTGGATCCAGATGAGACGCCACAGAACGTGGCGTCTCATCAGGATCCAAACTGTTTGCTATTCTGATAGTATTCTTAGAAAAAAATTGAAGAAAATGCTAATTTTAGAAATTAAGCAGACGACATTTTAGCAGACCACCCATTTCCCAGAATGCTAAGGGTTAATTAATGTTTTGTTTTCATGGTGTAAGAACCCAATGATGAAATTGAAATAAAATTTGAATTATATTGCCGATCCCCTTTTCCACGTTCTGGGAAATATTATGGAGAATATATATAAAACAATGAGTAATATAGGGCTGTGATCTATAAACTATGACACTAACAAAACAGAATGCTTCGATAATGGTTTTTAACCCTAATGTGGAGGATAAACAAGCGATCATGATGCATAATAGAAAATAGTTTATGTTGAAAACTAACAATAATGAAGCTAATTAAATATAAATAATATTGAAATGCGGTAAATATTTTTGCAATGTTATATAACAAATATTGAACATCAGTCACTTAGAACTTTGATCTGAAAATAAACATGAAGGTAAAATTTTACATTTCTGTTTCATGGATTGAACTTTGTTATGACCCGCAAAAAGGACTCCTTATCCCGATTAGTTAGTGTCGAACACTGCATTAAGCCCAGTTTTCACAGTGGCTCTATTGAACTTCTGTTTAATTCCAGCGGTCTGTCCCATTGAATTTCTGTTTATTTCCACCCCTCTTCCCCATAAAATATCTGTTTAATTCCAGCCCTCTTCTAAATGAAATTTTTGTTTAACTCCAGCCCTCATCCACATAGAATATCTGTTTTATACCAGCTGTCTTCCCCATTGAATTTCTGTTTTAAATTCCAGCGGTCTGTCCCATTGAGTTTCTGTTTCACTCAAGCCCTCTGCTATATTGAATGTTTTTAAATTCTAGCCGTCTGCCTGGACAACCAGTCCTTCTGCACGGGGACCAAACAATGCATCCCGCAGTCCTGGTGGTGTGACTCTAAAATCGACTGCCCCTCGTATGACGACGAAGGCGTCTACTGCAAGTACAACGAGTGCACGCCGGACACCTTTCAGGTTACATTACACTAATTAACTGAGTCACATAGGGCTGTGCTCTCTAAATAAATCAACATATTTTACTCAATTGCATGTTTTACACTTGAGAAAGTTGTCCTGGCTTAATCTTTTTGAGACATTAATAGTGAAAGCATAATTGATCACTACTTAATTTCTGAAATATGATAAAGTTAGGGACTACAGTAAAACATTGGGCTGAAACTAATTACATTCAACTTGAAAACGACTGGAAAAAAAAGGTGCATAAAGGGTCATTTTTGTTTTGTGTCAAGTTCCTTCGTGCAAATTACCTTTTTTATTGCTGTTTTATTTAATTCAGTAGAGAATGCTTTTTCAGGAAAGGCATTGTTATTGGGAGTCTGTATGTGCAAGATTTTGCTTTTTTATGCGTACAGTTGTCGCTTTGACATTGAATTATGAATCATTATATTTTTTCCATAACATTTTTTTTCTGAAAACATACATTTTACAGTCATACAAACTAATACTGCGATTCAAGAATATAAGAAAAGAAAATTATTTAGCATATTGTGTCCTAAATTTTTTCAGTGCAAGATAACGGGGAAGTGCGTGTTGCTCACTCAGAGGTGCGATAAGCACATTGATTGCTCTATATGTGAGGAGGAGGATACGAAAAAGTGCGCAGACTATGATGATTCTGATGAGGTGAATTCGATTTTTTGTTTACCTCAAATGAAATACTTTGTGATTTTTGAAGCATATTTATATTACCCTTTACCCATTAGATACGTATTTGAAGCAGTTATGGTCGCTTAGAAGATTACATTTAATTAAAGACCTTTTTTACTAGATTCAAATTTTAAAGGCTTAATTTCCAGCCCTCAAAAGTTAATAATATGCTGAAAAAGGTCTTTAATTAATGAAATATTTGTATCAATCTCATTTGTTGGGTCATATTGCATACTTGGTCGCCGTAGTGTAATGCATGTGGTGTTGCCTAGCGACCGGGAGGTCATAGGTTCAATCCCCACTGTGGGAGCGTTCTTAAGATCTCCCCTAAAGACACCAAGTACTGGTTCAAGGCCAAGGAAACAGACTCTAGAGCGTTTCAAATTAGCCTGAGGCTTTCTATGCAATGAAGCTAAAATAGCTAGGTCTAAACTAAGTAGCATAAGACTTTTCAAAATTTATAATAAAAACACTCAAAATACCAATATAGCATAAGGTTTAGTATTTTGTTGTGCCGTTCCCTTTTTAATGAAGTGGGGATATAGTGTTAAGCACCTGTCTCTCAGTTAGTAGGTCGGTCCATAGACTATTTGTTTCCCAATAATAGCTGGAGAATGCTTTTACCTACAAAGGTAGAACTCAATTTTATGGTGACTTTGTTACTGATTTTAAGATCAACATGTCAAATGTCAAGGTCACAGGGGCTTGTAACAGTAAATTCATGTTTAATATACTAACAATCTTGCATAGCACCTTTTCATTTTTAGGTCACTAAGTCAAAGTTTAATGTCACAGAGGTTTGTAAGAGGAAATTTGTTTTGGCACTTTATTTTGAAATTCCTTGGCATACAATCATTCAGATAATGGTAAAGTGGTCACATGAGACTAAATAGAAATCATTTTGACTTTGAGGTCCCAGGTCAAAGGTCAAGGTCCCACAAGCTTGCGTCAAGAAATTTGTTTCTTCATGATATCTAGAGAACCTTTTGACCTATGACTATATAAAATGGTATGCTGGTTACTATGGAGGAAAGAAGGATGCCGAATGGTTTTTAGGTCAAAACGTAAAAGGTCAAGATCAAAGTGGAAAGTTAACTGGAAATAAGTTCTGTGCAATATCTTGAAAATGCATTGACTTATTATCATGCACATTAGTTCAGTTTTCTCTGTTGAAAAGGAAGAATCCTTTTAAGTTTGAGGTCAATGTGTCAAAGGTGAAGATCACTGGGACCACCTGTTGCAAGTCAGGAGGCATGCATGTTTTACTAACGTCTCTTGTTTATTCGTTTTTTCATCATCTGTGTTGCCATGGAAACTGCAGCGACACAGGTATGACTCAGGTCTCTAGAGTCTTGGTCACACACTGACGTCAAATGTTACAGATTTTGATTAAACATTACTTATTTTGTTAGGAATTCAACCATACATTGAGGGGTTTGCACCCTTCCATAATCAAAATGTATTGTTCGGGTGATATCAATGCAATGAATTTTCTTGTTTGTCATCAGCTTAATTGCCATGGGGGCTGCGCTGAGACGGACATGTTCCAATGCAAGGATGGTATGCAGTGTATACAGAACGCCTTCCGATGTGATGGACTCATGGACTGCGTGGATGGTTCTGATGAGGATCTTGCCATATGTCGTATGTTGAAATTTCACAGAATTATTGCAGCTTTTTGTCATTGTTTGAAGTTTAACAGAATTATAGCTCTTTGTCATTTTTATACCCCAGGATCAAACCATTTGTCATATGTTGTAGTGTCACAGAATTATTGCCCTTTCTAGTATGTTGAAGTGCCACAGAGTTATTGCCTTTGTTGTATGTTGTAGTTTCACAGAATAATTGCCCTTTCACATATGTTTAAGTTTCACAGAATTATTGCCTTTTGTCATATGTTGAAGTTTCACAGAATTATTGTCCTTTGTTATATGTTGAAGTTTCACAGAGTTATTGCCCTTTGTTGTATGTTGAAGTTTCACAGAATTATTGTCCTTTGTAGAATGTTGAAGTTTCACATAATTATTGCCATTTGTCATATGTTGAAGTGTCACAGAATTATTGCCCTTTGTAATATGTTGAAGTGTCACAGAATTATTGCCCTTTGTCATATGTTGAAGTGTCACAGAATTGTTGGGCTTTGTCATATGTTGAAGTGTGACAGAATTATTGTCCTTTGTCCTATGTTAAAGTCAAAGAATATTTGTCCTTTGTCGTATGTTGTAGTTTTACAGAAATATTGCCCTTTCTAGTATTCTGAAGTGTCAAAGAATTATTGCCCTCTGTCATATTTTGACGTGTCACAGAATTATTTACCTTTGTTGTATGTTAAAGTTTGACAGAATAATTGCCTTTTCCAGTATGTGAAGTGTCACAGAATTATTGCCCTTTGTCATTTGTTGGAAGTTTCACAGAATTATTGTCTTTTGTTGTATGTTGAAGTGTCAAAGAATTATTGCCTTTCGCCGTATGTTGTAGTTTCACAGAATTATTGCCCTTTGTTGTATGTTGAAGTTTCACAGAGTTATTGCCTTTGTCATATGTTAAAGTTTTACAGAGTTATTTCCCTTTGTCTTATGTTGAAGTGTCACAGAATTATTTCCCTTTGTAATATGTTGAAGTGTCACAGAATTATTGCCCTTTGTCATATGTTGAAGTGTCACAGAATTGTTGGGCTTTGTCATATGTTGAAGTGTCACAGAATTATTGCCCTTTGTCGTATGTTGAAGTCAAAGAATATTTGTCCTTTGTCGTATGTTGTAGTTTCACAGAATTATTGCCCTTTCTAGTATTCTGAAGTGTCAAAAGAATTATTGCCCTCTGTCATATTTTGACGTGTCACTGAATTATTTACCTTTGTTGTATATTGAAGTTTCACAGAGTTATTGCCTTTGTCATATGTTTAAGTTTCACAGAATTATTGCCCTTTGTCTTATGTTGAAGTGTCACAGAAATATTTCCCTTATTTGTATGTTTAAGTTTCACAGAATTATTGAAGTTGTCATATGTTTAGCTTTCACAGAATTATTGCCCTTTGTCATATGTTGAAGTTTAACAGAATTTTTGCCTTTGTCAAATGTTTTAAGTTTCACATATTTTTTGCCCTTAGTTGTATGTTGAAGTTTGACAGAATAATGGCCCTTTGTGGTATGTTGAAGTTTCATAGATTTGTGTATGTGTGGGTGTATGTGTATTTTGACCTTTATCTGCGTCTAAGGTTGCATTATGTGTGGACACAGAGTGTGTTCAAGCACTCGTTAATGACTTATGAACTAATTAGCTCACTTGAATCTTGAAAATTGATAAAGTTTCAATTAAAGCTTAAATTTTTAGCTGATAAGTTGTAAGTGAAAGATTTTCAATTTAACCCATTTACGCCTAGTGTCTAGAAAAAAAGCCTTGGAAAACAGTGTAGACCCAGATGAGAGGCTGCATGATGCGGCGTCTCATCAGGGTCTTCGCTGTTTGATTAAAGGAATTTCTGTAAGAAATAGTCTTAATATAGAAATAAATATACTAGACATCCCTTATTTTGGAAATAAATTGATCCAATATAGAAGGATGGGAGAGTCCACTAGGCATAAATGGGTTAAACATGGTCTTTTGTTGTGTGGGGAGCCGGAATACCCGTAATAAACCAGCCTGTCTGGTGCGGTTACCTCCAACCAAGCTCACATGCTTTGCTGAACCCAGGTTGCCTAGTTACACAGGATCATTGCCCTTTGTCATGTGTATACCCCCTTTAATGAAACAATAGATGGTGTACTGGAATCATCAAGGACATCTGTTTGTTCATCTTTATGTCTGTTTCTTGACTCAAACTTTTTATTGTTGGTCATCCTCTTAAACTATGCAGCATGCAATATCTATATTTGCAGGCTGGTTTCGTGTGATATAAAAATGCATGATTGCTATTCTTTTGGCTCTACAAAAAAACACACTAAATTTATGCCCCTTGTTCAACAACAATATTCTATAACATCATGTTACATTTTATGGCAGGCCATCAACTTCATGGGGTATCATTTGGTGCTATTGGGAAAAATTCTTGTTAAACCTCACTTTGAAAACTCATCCGATCTTCACCAAACAAAGGGTGAATCTCCAATAATTATATATGTTAGAAAAATTTGAATCAAACTCACAGTGCTTTAGAACCTTAAGTGACTTTCCATTTTAAGATAGGGACTTTAGGTGGAAATAGTATTTGCAGAGTTATGGTCCTTAACCGTTGTTTTCACTGTTGTTTCTAGAGAATATTATTATTACTTTACCTACATGCATTAACCGGAATGAAGCTCAATTAAATAAACATTTCACACATTTTCCTGATTACTTGTTTCACAACTGCAGTTATGAGTCACAGTTTTTTCCATGGAATAAAGATTTCTCTCATTTTTCAGATTACTTGTTTGATAATTGCAGTGATAAGTCACAGTTTTCTCCATGGAATAAAGATTTCACTCTTTTTTCAGATTACGAGTTTCATAACTGTTATGATTAGTCACAGTTTTATCCATGGAAAAACATTTCACTTGTTTTGAGATCACACGTTTCATAACTGAAATGATGATTAACAGTTTTATCAATGAAATAAACGTTTCGCTCATTTTTCAGATTACATGTATAACAACTGCAATGATGAGTCACAGTTTTATCAATGAAATAAACATTTCACACATTTTTCAGATTATGTGTTTCACAACTGCAATGATGAGTCACAGTTTTATCAATGGAATAAACATTTCACTCATTTTTCAGATTATGTCTTTCACAACTGCAATGATGAGTCACAGTTTTATCAATGAAATAAACATTTCACTCATTTTTCAGATTATGTCTTTCACAACTGCAATGATGAGTCACAGTTTTATCAATGGAATAAACATTTCAACCTTTTCAGATTACGTTTTTCATAACTGCAATTATGATTCAGAGTTTTTTCAATGGAATGAACATTTCATATGTTTTTTCAGATAACGCGTTGCATAACTGTAATGAGGAGTCAGTTTTATCAATGGAATGAACATTTCACTGATTTTTCAGATTACATGTATAACAACTGCAATGATGAGTCTCAGTTTTATGAAATTAATGGAATTAACATTTCACTCCTTTTTCAGATAAGGCGTTTCACAACTGCAGTGATGAGTCACAGTTTTATCAATGGAATAAACATTTCGCTCATTTTTCATATTAAGTGTTTCATAAATGCAGTGATGAGTCACAGTTTTATCAATGGAATAAACATTTTTCAGATTACGCGTATAACAACTGCAATGATGAGTCTCAGTTTTATGAAATTAATGGAATAAACATTTCACTCCTTTTTAGCTCACCTGATTGCTCAGGTGAGCTTTTGTGACCGGTCTTTGTCCGTGGTACGTGAGTCCGTCCTTCCGTTATCATTTGTTCGTAAACACTCTAAAGGCCACATTTATTGTCCGATCTTCATGAAACTTGATAAGAAGCATTGTCCCAATAAAATCTCGGTCGAGTTTGAACCTGGGTCGTGCCGGGTCAAAAACAAGGTCACTAGGTCAAAAAAAGGAAAAACTTGTAAACACTGTAGAAGTCACATTTCATGCCCAATCTTCATGTTACTTTGTAAAATGTTTGTCTTAATGATATGTTGGTTGAGTTCAAAGGTGGTTCCGGTCTGTTGAAAAACATGGCTGCCAGTGGGCGGGGCAGTTTTTCTTATTTGGCTATAGAGAAACCTTGTAAACACTCTGGAAGTCACAATTTTTGCCCAATCATCATGAAAGTTGGTCAGAACATTAGTTTTCTTGATTTCTCGGACAAGTTCAAAAATGGTCCAGATCGGTGAAAAAACATGACCGCCAGTGGGCGGGGCACTTTTCTCTAAATATATATAGTGAAAACATGTCAACACTCTAGAAGTCACATTTTTGGCCCAATTTTCATGAAATTGTGTCAGAACTTTTGTTTCCTAGATACGTGAGTTAAGTTTGAAAATGGTTACGGTCCGTTGAAAAACATGGTTGCCAGGGAGAAGGCGCAGTTTTCCTTATATTTATATAGTAAAAAGGCTTGTAAACAATCATGAATTAAGGTCATGTAACATGCGAGACAACTCTTCTAAATATTGCATTTAAGTTTACAGTAGTTACTCCCCTCTGATTATTACTGTTTTCACAATAATACAGTGTAGATTTGTGTATCTTTTATGTGTTAATTGTTATTCCTTGTTGGATGTTTTTTTAGCTCACCTGATTGCTCAGGGGAGCTTTTGTGACTGGTGTTTGTCCGTCGTCCGTCCATCGTCCGCCCGTCCACATTTGTTCGTAAACACTCTAGAGGCCACATTTATTGTCCGATCTTCATGAAACTTGGTCAGAAGATTTGTCCCAATGATATCTCGATCGAGTTCGAAACTGGGTCATGCTGGGTCAAAAACTAGGTCTTAATGATATGTTGGTTGAGTTCGATAGTGGTTACGGTCCGTTGAAAAACATGGCCGCCAGTGGGCGGGGCAGTTTTCCTTACATGGCTATAGAAAAACCTTGTAAACACTCTAGAAGTCACAATTTTGGCCCAATCATCATGAAAGTTAATCTAAACATTGGTTTTATTGATATGATGGACGAGTTTGAAAATGGTCCAGATCGATGAAAAAACATGGCCGCCAGTGGGCGGGTCATTTTTCTCTTTATGTATATATTGAAAACATGTGAACACTCTAGAAGTCACATTTTTTGCCCAATTTTCATGAAATTTGGTCAGAACATTTGTTTCCTTGATACAAGAGTTGAGTTGGAAAATGGTTCCGATCAGTTGAATAAAATGTCTGCCGGGGGGGGGGGGGGGCATGCAGTTTTCTTATATTTATATAGTAAAAAAAAGCATGTGAACACTCTAGAAGTCACATTTTTTGCCCAATCATCATGAAACTTGGTGAAAAGATTGGTTTTATATATATCTCTGATGAGTTTGCAAATGGTCCTGATGGGTAAATAAACATGGCTGCCAGGGGGGTGGGGCAGTTTTCCTTATGTGACTATAGAGAGAAACCTTGTGATCGAACACTATGGAAGTCACATATTTTGCCTAATCATCGTGAAACTTAGTCAATACATTGGTTTTATTGATTTCTTGGACAAGTTGGAAAATGGCTCAGATCGGTGAAACACTTTTTAGCTCACCTGATTGCCCAGGTGAGGTTTTAGAATTGGTCTTTGTCCGCTGTCCGTCCGTCCACATGTGGTTTGTAAACACTCTAGCATTCACATTTCTCAAGCATTCTTTATCAAAGTTGCTGAAAGATCTCAGTCAAGTTTGATGATATGTCACCATTTCAAATCTTACAAAAACAAAAACACTCCCTACGCCAGAGTTTTGGTTCAATAATAATGAAACTTGACCAGGATGTTTGTCTGGTCAATATCTAGGTCAAGTTTGACATTAGGTAAAGATTGAATGAACCGACTCCTCTCAGGTGAGCGAACGAGGGCCATCTTCGCCCTCTTGTTCAGATTAGGCGTTTCACAACTGCAGTGATGAGTCGCAGTTTTATCAATGAAATAAACATTTCACTCATTTACCAGATTACGCTGTTCACAACTGCAGTGATGAGTCACAGTTTTATCAATGAAATAAACATTTCACTAATATTTCAGATTACGCTGTTCACAACTGCAGTGATGTGTCACAGTTTTATCAATGGAATAAACATTTCACTAATATTTCAGATTACGCTGTCCACAACTGCAGTGATGAGTCACAGTTTTATCAATGGAATAAACATTTCACTAATATTTCAGATTACGCTGTTCACAACTGCACAGACCAGTCGGAGTTCCAGTGTAGAAACGTCACTGAGTGTATCTCCCTGGCGTGGAAGTGTGACGGGGAGCAGGACTGTACAGATAAAACTGATGAGGACGAAGAAATGTGTAAAGGTAGGTTATAATAATGATGATGATGATGATGATGATGATGATGATGATGATGATGATGATGATGATTATGACGACGACGGCGGCGATTATTTTGCTTTTTGTGATGATTGTTGTAATGATGATTAGGATTATGATGTTGATGATGACGATTATTTTGCTTTTTGTGATGATGGCTGTGATGCTGCTGCTGCTGCTGCTGCTGATGATGATGTGATGATGATGATGATTATGTGATGATGATGGTGGTTGATGATGATGATGATGATGATGATGATGATCACAACAATCCTAACAAAATCAGGGACAATAAAGGTGCTACTATGCCCCCTCCCGATATGTTCCAGGTTTAACCTGTCCAGCCGGAGAGTCCTCCTGCGGGGATAAGGAGCAATGTATTCCCAACGAATGGTTCTGCGATCACGAACCCGACTGCAGAGACAAGTCTGATGAAGATTCTACCAAATGCCCTAGTATGTGTTTAATACTGAACCAAGAAATGAAAATTGTCATTGTATCAACCTCGTTCTGGGAAAGCGGAGCTAAATGCATGTGCACAAGGTCTTATCCCTCATTAGCCTGTGCAGTTTGCACTGGCTTATCATGGAAGACACTTTCCCCCTAAACTCAAGTTTTGTTAAAAAGAAACTTTCTGAAAACGGAAAAACAGAATGAGTTGTCCCTGGCTGCACATGCTATGTAACCCTTTCAGTGCGGGAACCGAATTTTGAAGGCCTTTGCAAACAGTTTGGATCCAGATGAGACGCCACAAAATGTGGCGTCTCATCAGGATCCAAACTGTGTGCTATTCTGATAATATTCTTTGAAAAAAATCGAAGAAAATGCTAATTTTAGAAATTCAGCAGACGACATTTTAGCAGACAACAAATTTCCCAGCATGCAAAGGGTTAAGAATAACACTTTTCACACATGCATTAAGCCCTGTTTTTCCAGAGTTTATAGAGAAAATATCACTGATTGAAAGATGTTAATCCACTTTTTCATTCAGTGAAAATTATTTCACTGTGTAATATCATTATTCTGATGTTGTTATGTTATTATTCCGGCAAAAGTCTCTAAACTTAAATTGTAAAAAAACACACAAAAAGCATAAGATTAATATATATTTGTTGTTCTTGGTAGATGTTATGTTATGTTTGTTATGCACTTGCAATGAAGGAGATTAAATTTATTTCTCTGATCACTTGTGAATTAAATTAATATGGTCAATTTATAAGGTCACTGTGGCATAAAGAGAATACTAGGTTAGCGTTGAATACAGAGAAGTTTATGTTGCGAGGCTTAGAACGCCGGGAGCGCGAGCCTTGGCGAGCGTTTCCGGTGTTCGAGCCGAGCAACATAAACTTCTCTGTATTCAACGCTAATCCTAGTATTCTATTTATCCCATTTGATTTTTTTTGTAATGTGACATTTAACATAAATAGATCTAATAACGTTAACAATAATTTTAATTCAGTCTTAAAAGCGCTTAAAATCAAACGAATGTAACCATGCATAGTGATATAAATGTATTTGTTCTGGTACGCAAAATAGTCTTAAAAAATTTACACACAAACTGTAAAACAACTAAAAATATCACCATATGCCTCGATTCAATTTTACAGAGTATCCGAATCGTAACACATTACGACCCCAAAAAGAAGATTTTACTTTACTATAATTCATTTTATTTTCGAAAGAAAATTATCAAAATCCAATATAGCGGCGATTGCCTCCTGACAAAATGATGTTGGCGTCCATGTTAAATCATTTCCCCGAGAACAGGGAACGACAAAAGTACAAAAAAAGCAAAACACGTTCGAACTAGTATCTAACCTTTAATTATCCTTTAAAAATCCATCTAATAATCCATTTAACTCAATAAATCACGATATTGCATCTAGGGTCTTTAATAATTATTTCAGCATTGGTAAATAAAGACCCTTATGCCATCCTATCACTATATTCAAATGAGTTTACGAACTCAATAAACTTTCTTCTTCGTTACACGCTACGTCATGTACTCTACATTACTGCTGTTAAAATGAACCAGAGCAGTTTATCAAATAATAGCCGTTGGTAAACTCGGTTGCTTTTGCAAAGTAAAGAGTCACCATATTTTTTTTAGGATTTCCTGGTAGAATAACTCGATAAACTTTCTGATTCGTCACACGCTACGTCATGTACTCTATGTACATTACTGCTGTTAAAATGAACCGGAGCAGATTATCAAATAATAGCCGTTGGTAAACTCGGATGCATTTGCAGATTTCTGATACAAACATAATTATGTTTAAACTTGCACAATGTTATTTGTCTATGGTAAATGTGCTTATTGTACGAGAAAATAATTTAATATATAAATACACAAAGAATAAAAACATTTCATTACACAACAAATAAATGAGTGTATAATACCCGTGTACAAAATGGGACGTTATGAATTCCAGTGTGGTGCTATTTTTACCATCTTATACTTTACACAGCTCTATGCCTAACGTGAATTAAATCGGAAAGCAAATATTGCAGATTATTTATGAATTGTGCGATATTTGTATGGCTTGTTGTACATTCTTAAACCTCAAAAGTATATGCATGGGTTATAAACAATGCACATTACACAAAATAAGGAAAATGTGATAAATTGACAATTCAAATATGTCGGTATACAGTACATGTACATGTGAAATTAGTTGTGTTTATAATAAATCGTCAATTTTTTTGGGGGGGAAATGATGCAATAAGTGTCATTTTCAGCTGATTCACCATTATATGGATGGCGAAAAATTATGTCATATGACTAGATTTAAAGGTTGAAGGTCATATAATTTTGAAGCTTAAGTTTTCTCGCATTTTAGCGCATATGGCATGACGTCATTTGAAAAGTAGTCCGTGCATGCGACAGGTATATTCCACAGTGTTGAAGACAGGCTAGTATATTCCACAACGTGTTATACTGTCAATGTCGCGTTGAAAATGGGATAAAATGGATTTTGTGTCTGTCTAGCGACTGGTTTGATCCCCACTGTGGAAGCATTCTTAAAATCTCCCCAATAGAAGCCAGGATCTGGTTCTAGTCCCAGAAAATGGACTCGAGAGCGTTTCAAATAAGCCTAAGGCTTCCTAAGTAATTCAGCTCAAATAAATAAGTTTAACTTATTCAATCAATAATCTACCCCAAAAAAAACTTGATTTGAGCTATATCTTTCATGGACAGATGACCAGTGTAACACGAAAATGTGTCTTAATTGATGTTCAGACAGCGTAGCTTCAAACCAGCCTGCGCAGTTATGCAGTCTGATCAGGGGCTTCTTTTTCCGCTAAGGAGACCACAAATTCCTAAGTGATTTTAAAGCATTTGCCTCAAGTATCATTCAAGATTAATCTGCGCAGTATGCAAAGGGCTTATCAGAGATGACTTTCTGTTTTAATGGAATTTTTCATGTTAAGACGTCTCTTCTAAGCGATAATCCAGTCTAGACAGAAAGTGTCTTCCCTGATCAGACTTTGAAGAATGCATAGTCAGATCGGCGTTGACACTTTACACACATGCATTAACCCATTTATGCCTAGTGGACTCTCCCATCCTTCTAAATTGGATCAATTTATTTCCAAAATTAGGGATGTCTGGTATATTCATTTCTATATTTAGAATATTTCTTACAGAAATTCCTTTAAGCAAACAGCGCAGACCCTGATGAGTCGCCGCATCATGCGGCGTCTCATCTGGGTCTACGCTGTTTGCCAAGGCCTTTTTCTAGAGGACAGGCATAAATGCATAAATGCAGAGCTCGAATTAAAAATATATTATATTTTTCAGCACACACCTGTCACCACTGGAATTTCAAGTGTAAAAAAAATAACGGATCGGTTGTTTGCCTCCCCGCGGAACAAGTTTGTGACAATACGACAGAATGTGATGATCCAAAGGACACAGATGAGGGTGGCCTGTGCAATGGTGAGATGCAAACATTGCTCTCTTGTATTTATTATACTCCTACAAACGAAGTTAGGGGGGGGGTTGTATATAGGAGTGAGCTTGTCTGTCGATCCGTCTATTAAGTGTCAGCTCTCTATTTTCAAGTTGTTTTCATCCGATCTTCACCAAACTTGTTCAGATGTTGTATTATAGATTGATGTCTACGTTCATATGTGCTCTAAATCTACACAGTACACAAGAACAAACACAACCTCAATTGATATTAACCCATTTATGCCCTAACATTGATATGAGAGAGAAAGAGGAAGGAATGAGTCATGCTGAAGGATACACACATTGATTGTTATGAAGTTAGTATGGGATCGGGAATACTATTTTGCTTGTAATTTGTTGGGTTGTGTGAGCTCTGGTCAAACAGGCTGGTTTTTAAACATTAACACGGGATATATGCTACTGTGATAAAGAGTTCTAAATATACAGCTCCATTGTACCAAATTTAGGTTTGGAATGTAAATTGCTAACGTTGGCTACATTGATCATGACTCACCAATGACCCCTTTTAATAGCTTAATTACGTTACCTGTATCATATGCTACTCACCCCGAAGGAGGATCGTAAATAATCCGGAATCTTTCTGTCCAAATTGTCCCACACTTTCATAAACCGTCGGTCAGGTCAGAACGGTCACATAGTGCCGTGAAGCTGTATAACCAAAACGGGATATTACCCAGAATCACTCTTATTCCGGATGCGTTATACAAAGACCGACATTTTTGTGATTGACTAATTGTTGCTTCTGTTTCGCTGGATTCTTCGTTTAACAGAATAGAGAAGTTTTTGTATTGTGTTAAAACATTCTCCGTATATACATCCGTTTATTTCTGTATTGTTTTGTGTATTTGTTTGTTTGTTCAAGGCAAAATATGCCTCAATTACGTGGCTCATGTGGACACATAAGGGCAGCATGGGACAACCATGGTAGCTGCCTGTCGTGTGCAGGATGTACCCAGGATAACTGCTGCCCTTTCTGTGAGCATTGGTCTGCAGATACCTGGGCCATCAAGCGTCGAACTTTCAAGAGTCGTAGACGCAACATGCATAGTTCAGATCAAAGTAGGGAAGTTCTGTTTGTCGGGACTTTTCACCACGATCTTGACCATATGCCACCAGGAGATGCCATCCATCGGTTCTTGCCCGTGACGACACCGGACAAAATTTGCCCGGTCCGTTCATCGGGAACGACCAGTTGACCGGTCCGGAGACTTCACCGGTCACCGGTCAAATTGACCGGTCCGTCACCGGTCATGCTATGACCGGTCCGGTCACCGGTCATGCTATGACCGGTCCGGTCACCGGTCATGATATGACTGGTGTCGTCACCGGTCAACGGCACCGGTCACTGACGGTCGGTCACCGGTCATAGCATCACCGGTCATGCTATGACCGGTCGGTCACCGGTCAACCAGTCTCCGATCATTGCCAGTCCGGTCATCGGTCATGCTATGACCGGTCCAGTCACCGGTCACCGGTCATTGACGGTCAGGTCACCGGTCATGTAATGACCGATCCGGTCACCGGGTACCGGTCTGTGCCACAGACCGTTCCGGTCACTGTAGATGTTGACACTACCTTGTCAGTACTCCACAAAGGTAGACGCAGCCGCGTTTCTACTGTGAGTCACAGACATAAACGTGTAGTGTCTGATGTTTCCGGCTACTCCTCCACCTCGGCTCGTCGTCGTATGACTCATCGTCAACTTCAACTAGCCCTCATCATTATCGGAGGGGAAACGTTTTCGTTCACGTACCGAGTGTTTCTCGGCGTAGATGCCTCGTAAAGAGCGATCACGCCAGCGCTCTGGGAGACGTTCGATCAGGAAACATCATTCCCAGCGCCGCCGAACAGTGTCTCGGCATCGCAGGGATAAGGGACATAGACCTTCCTCTATTAGGCGCTCTCGGACTTCTAGGTCCCTTGTCGATCCTTCTCTGAGGAATCTATTGACACCCTTCCACGTGTGTCGGCCTCTTTTTTGCCTCAACACACACTTCAGCCGTTCCTACAACCACTGAGCATAATTTGTATTCAAACACTAGTTTGCATACATATCAGGCTCAGGTACAGGGGTTAATCTAACCACTTCGGCTGCGTTTTCAGCCCCACGGGTCTCTTCCACATTGCATAGAAGTATAGTCCCGGGCTGCCGCTACACCATCAAATCCCAATACTTTGTGGATCCACAGTTGCCGGGAATCTTTGTCCCTTTTTCGACTGATCCTTTACCAGCGACCTCTGGTATTCAAAGTGAGTCTGCTGACTTGATCTCTGATAGACCTAACTCACCAGCTATATCTTTGATGGTGCCGAAAAATGATTCTCTCATGATAGAAGCGAATGAATCTATTATTCCTACTTCTGTATCCACTGGTTTCAATCAATCCAATGCTCCCGCAGACGGTTCGATTGAGGCGGGTTCGGAGTCTAATGAGGCCTAACTTTATTATTTGGCCTCCATCAATCAGGTTTACGAACTGATGTTCAATACCTTAGATGAGACTTCTGCCCCCGCCCTTCCTTGTCTCTCACAGGATCTGCAGTTACGGTTACAGAACAGGTAGCCCGCAGACGAGAGCCCGGCAGGATAAGTAAGGCGACTTCCCGAGTGGATCTTCGCCTTCCTATTGGCTCTTCCACAATGGCTGTTTTCCAGTCACTTGAGCCAGCCAATAAGCCTTCGCCATCTCCATGGAAAGCCCTAAGGAGCTGACGGAGCCTAAACAGATGGACGGCGGGAAAAGTTATAAGGCCCCGGTACCCGACCCTTCTACCGGTTTGGACCTTTCAAAACTTCCGGTTCCTGATGCTGACATTAGTAAGCTGTCACTTACAATGCCTTCATCATCTACCCATACAGCAGTCCCTCTTCCCTGTTGGAAAATTGGTAGCAGAGAGAACGCCGTTCCATAGGTTGGCTAACCAGCTAGATCTCATGGCAGCCACAGCCTTAGACTTGGTTTGGGAGCTCTCTGATTCAATTCCAGAGGAGCTCCAGGCCTTGTTGATACATCTTTCACGTACTACGCAGTTGTTTATCTCACAATGCTGCGTCGTCTATGTCTGAGATGTTAAGGCTTCGGAGAGACCTCATCCTCTCTTCCTTGCCCATAATTTCCTTTTGGAACAGGCGTTAACTCCCTCGAACTGCTCCACTAACAGCAGATTCTCTTTCGGAGGGAGGATACAGTCGGCACTTACTGCTGATCGTGAAGATCAGATACATGCCTCCTTAGCTAGGAGGAACTCTGGCCAGCGCCCTGTGGTTTTTAAGCGCCCTGCTTCTAAGCCCCCAGGAGCCCCACCGGCCAAGAACGCTAAAAGGGACAGTGTTCCACGTCGCCCACCAATAGGCCTCCTTTTCAGAACAGAACATCTTCCTATCGGAAGCCTTCTGTAAACCAAAATTGGAGTAAGGGCAAACCCAAACGGACACAGAAAGTCATTTAATCCTTCTTCCGCAAGGGGTGGACCTCCAAAGGTCAGCCCTAGGTCATACCCCTTTCTACCGCCACAAGCTCTGATGCCGGAGGTACCAGTCGGGGCCAGACTTATGCACTTCGCAAATCGATGGCTCCAAATTACTTCGGACGCGTGGTTTTATTCTCTTGTCACACAAGGCCTCACTTTTCAATTCGAAAAAAAGGCCCCCACTCTCTCGCGTCCCAATAGATCTGGTATCTCAGGCATCCACAACTTCCAGACTCCATTCTTGACTCCTGGAAAAACAGGCGGTTTAGAAAGGGTTCAGACCCTTGTTCTCCAGGATTTTACAGTCGCCTTTTCCTTGTTCAAAAAAAAAAAGCGGCTCTGGAGACCAGTCATAGACTTAAAAGTGTTCAACACGTTCTAGTCAAACTACTTTCAAGATGCAGACTCCTGCCTTCATTCGGCGCTCCATCAAAACCATGCACTGGGGGGTTCCTAGGATCTGGAAGATGCATTCTTCCATGTCCTATCCATCCCAACTACGGAAGTACCTGCGCGTCTCCTTCGAGGCCAGGTCTACCAGTTTCGGGGACGTTGCCCTTTGGATTGGCCACAGCTCCACGAGTTTTCACCAATCCATGGCTGCAGTGGGCGCACACCTCCGATTACAGGGGTTGTGAACTGCTCAGAATTTCGACGATTGGCTCTTACACCAGCTCGATCGTCGACTGCTTCTGCTACACCTAGAGTTCTTTGGAAGGAGCTCCTCTCTTTAGGACTCCTCAATGTAGCCAAGTCAGACGTCATTCCCTCTCAGGATTTCATATTCGTGGGAATGAATTTTCTGACCCACATCAATCGGGTTAGGGTCTCACCGCAACGTGTATCAGACCTCCTTTGAAGGTAAGATGGGTGCTGTCCAATCTCATATCACAGCTCAAGATTTTCTCTCACTCAACGGTATCCTGAGCTCTGTAGCAGACTTCGTGCAGTTGGGACGTCTCTTCCTACGTCCTCTTCAGCACTATCTCTCAGCTCGATGGAAATGGTCTCCAGACAATCTGCTAACACAGATTCCCATCCTTCCGTCCTTAGTCCCCACCTTCAATGGTGGCTAGACGAGGAGACCTGGTGGCAGGAGTACCACTTCTTCCCCCCGCAACCTTCTTTACATTCATAACCGATGCGAGCATGTAAGGTTGGGGCGCTCACCTGGAACCCCACAGCCTGACATTATCAGGATTGTGGTCTCCTCAGGAGTCTCTCCGGCACATAAACAATCTCGAAATGCGAGCAGTCTTTCTAGCTGTTTCCTCATTCCAATCACATCTTCGGGACTCCTGTGTGATGGTATCGACAGACAACCATCAGTCGTCGGCTTACATCCAGAAACAGGGCGTACACACTCTCACTCC
>NC_068364.1:37241763-37361763 GCF_020536995.1 Dreissena polymorpha
TGGTTTATAATTACAGAGTTAATTCATTTTTAGCTCATCTATTTTTTGAAAAAAAAATTATGAGCTATTGTCATCAACATCGGCGTCGCGTGGGTTGCGTTGGCGTTGGGGGCGGCGTTGGCCGTTGGCGTCGCGTCGTTTCGGTGTTAAGTTTTGCGTTTAGGTCCCACTTTTCTCAGAAAGTATCAATGCTATTGCATTCAAACTTGGGACACACTTACTTACTATCATGAGGGGACTGGGCAGGCAAAAGTTAGATAACTCTGGCGTGCATTTTGACAGAATTATGTGCCCTTTTTATACTTAAAATTGAAAATTTTGGTTAAGTTTTGCGTTTAGTTCCACTTTTCTCAGTAAGTATCATGCTATTGCATTCAAACTTGGTACACTTACTTACTATCATGAGGGGACTGGGGGCAGGCAAATTTAGATAACTCTGGCATGCATTTTGACAGAATTATGTGCCCTTTTTATACTTAGAAAATTGACAATTTGGTTAAGTTTTTGTTTAGGTCCATTTTATTCCTTAAGCATTAAAGCTATTGCTTTCATACTTGCAACACTTACTAACTATCATAAGGGGACTGTGCAGGCAAAGTAATGTAAACTCTGACTGGCATTTGACAGAATTATGTGCCCTTTTTATACTTAGAAATTGAAAATTTGATTAAGTTTTGTGTTTAGGTCCACTTTATTCCTACAGTATCAAAGCTATTGCTTTCATACTTGCAAGATTTATGAACTATCATAAGGGGACCGTGCAGGCAAAGTTATGTAACTCTGACTGGCATTTGAACGGAATTATGGCCCTTTATACTTAGAAAATTGAAAATTGGTTTAAGATTTATGTTTTGGTCCACTTTACCCCTAAAAGTATCATAGATATTGCTTTCATACTTGGAACACTCACAAACTATCATAAGGGTACAGTTAAAAGGACAAGTTGCATAACTCTGGTTGTCATGTTACGGAATTATGGCCCTTTTTGACTTAGTAAACTTTTAATATATGGTTAAATTTTGTGTTTCGATCCACTTTACTTCTTAAGTATCAAGGCTATTGCTTTCAAACTTCAAATACTTACATGCTATCATGAGGTTACTGTACCTGGCAACTTTAATTTTACTTTGACCTTTGAATGATTGACTCTCAAGGTCAAATTATTAATTTTGCTAAAATTGCCATAACTTCTTTTTTATGATTAGATTTGATTGATAATTGATGTGAAACTACTCTACCTGACATACCACAATAGACTCCACCCAAACCATCCCCCGTGCCGTCCCCTCCCCCCTCCCCCTCCCCCCCATCACCCCCCCCATTTGTTTTTTTTTTTTTTTTTTTTTTTAAGATCATCTCACAAATGACCACCACACCCTCACACTAGAACCCCACCCACCCCCCCCCCAAACCCCCCCCCCCTAATTTTTTTTTTTTTTTTTTTTTTTTTTTTAAGATTCATCTCACACAAATTACCACCACACCCTCACCTATACCCCCCCCATTTTTTTTTTAAAATGGTTATGTTTGAAATACCGTCCAACCATCGCACCACCAAACCCCCCCCATCGCGCCCCCCCAACCCCCCCCCCCCCCCCCCCCCCCCCCCGATTTTTTTTTTTTTTTTTTTTTTTTTTTTTTCGTTTTTTGGAAGATAATGTAATAAATGTCCACAACCCCACACTATACACCCCTCTTCACTCCACTCCTCCCTCCTTTGTGATTGAAAATGAGAGTCCCTTCACCTTTAAAAAGAAAATAGATGAGCGGTCTGCACCCGCAAGGCGGTGCTCTTGTTTAATTGTAGGTGTTCCAAGCACAAATTCATAAGCTTTATAGGGATTTAAGTACTATGAAAATAACATTAACCAATAGGTTGTACCTCTGTAAAAAGAAATTTAAGAGGGTTACATTGTAGTTGATCATTGTTCACACTTTCCACCTCAACTGGATTTTAGTTTAGAAGAGACTTCCCTTTAAATGAAAAAAATCCATGAAAGGGGAAATTGTCATCTGTTATTAGCCTGTGCGTATTGCAAAGGCTAATCTCAATGCACATGCATTTAGCCCCCTTTTCCAAGAGAGACCCTCATACACAAATGCATAAAAATGCAAGATCATGTAAATGATACAGTTGTCAATATCAAAAAAAAGCAATACGTTTGAATACAAGCAAAGTAAATATCTATCATTATGCATCAATAGTTCAAAAACCAGTTTAACGACAGGTCACAAACAGCCCAAAACAAAACACAAAGCCAACGCAAATGACAAACAATTTAGTATACATGGGCAAAAATGGATTAATTGGCTCATTTAACCCTTTCCCCTAGAAGTGAAAATGGCCTTTGCAACCAGCATAAAACCAGAACAGCCTGCAATTGACTTGCAGACTGTTCAGGTTTTATGCTGTTTGCTGCTCATCAGTATCCAAGGGTTGGAAATTTAGCCTTTAAAACTTGAATCTAGTAAGAAAGGCATATAATTAATGCAACTTTCTAAGGAACTGCAAATGTGTGAAAATACGTATCACAGTGGTAAACGGTTAATCTTCCTAGGCAACCCACCGTTCCTGCTCGTGTCCAACCGTTACTTCATCAACCGCGTAGATCTGACACCTGACAACACAACCGGAATGTACGCTACGTCCGTCGTCCAGGCCAACCTGTCGCACTCAGTGGCCGTGGACTTTGACTACAAGGAGAACATGATTTACTGGACAGATATTAGGAGCCAAAGTAGCACCATCAACCGGCGGAGACTGGATAGAAACGATACGGTATTCATGGTTTATTTTAACATCGTTCTTGGAAAACAGGGCTTAATGCATGCACCCACAGTGTCGTTATATGGAGTATTTCTTAACGAAAATCCAGTTAGGCCGAAAGTGTTGTCCCTGATTAGCCTGTGCAGACTGTACAGGCTAATCTGGGCCGACACTATGCGCATTTACATTAAGCCCCGATTTATTGTCCCCTACTGGTGAGACCGGAGGGGGACTTATGGTTTGCGCTCTGTGTGTCAGTCTGTCAGTCCGTCACACTTTTCCGGATCCTGCGATAACTTAAAATTTCTTCATATTTTTTCATGAAATTTGAAACATGGACAGATGGCAATATGGAGATTATTCAAGTCAATTCATTTTGTTCCTACGTCAAAAATTGTGGTTGATATGGCAACAAATGTAAAAAATAAAATAAAAAACATACTGACAATCTTGGAGTTTCATCGGTAGCCATATTGCTTGGCAATCTCTTGTTCATTATCGTTCCCTTCGATTAAGGAGTTTATAATTTACTGGACCGATATCAGGAGTCAGAGAAGCACCATCAACGGCGGAGAGACTGGATAGAAACGATACAGTATGCAGGGGTTTATTTAGGCTTTTAGTTTTCTTTGTCTTCGAAATCTTCTACATTTGTTTTTTTGGCTTCCAAACCTTCTTCATTTATTTTCTTTGGCTTCCAAATCTTTTACATGTGTTTTCTTTGGCTTCGAAATCTTCTACATTTGTTTTCTTTGGCTTCCAAATCTTCTACATTTGTTTTAGCTATGAAATCGTCTACATTTGTTATTTGGCTTCAAAATCTTCTATATTTGTTTCTTTCTTACGCTTCATTCTCTTTCACATTTGTTATGTGAAAAGACAGCATCAACCATACATGCCAGAAATTTTCGGGTCCAAATCGGGACAGTCCATTAAAAATGTCGGGACATTTGACCAAAAAGCAGGACACCTAAAATGATCAATCATTCCACCTTACTGAAGTCAGTTATCAGCTAATTACTTAAAACCTCATAATTTCTGGCAAATATTGATGATAAATGTGTTTAAAATTGCATGAACACAGACGTTCTCCATTTTCCAGAAGTAAACAAACATGTGCATTATGCAGATGAACCCATTTGTGCAGTCTAAGGCAACGTTCAACGGGATGTGCGCACATCAAGCACTGATTTTATTCAACCAATCATCCATTAACTCTAACTTTAGATTGATGTAATATGTACAAATTATTTTTGAAAATCAGCCAAAAACGAAAGTAAATTTATGTCTCTGGTATCGGTCAGCACTCGATTTGTTTGACATATAAACACTGAATACCGCGTAATAATAGTATATTTGGACTTGATTTGGGCCACAAAAGCAATCTGCTTAATGCACTACGATGCATCTATCCCTAGCAACGACCCTTATCATTAAAATACCCTTGTGTAATGCCCGATAAAATCAATAATTTGCCGATATATCGCTGATAAGTGTCAAAAACAAGACTGGATCACTCGACTAGTAGATATGGTTATTAATAGGGGGCAATAAAGGGATTAGTGATGGTAATTAAAGCCAGACGGAGCTTGAATAGGGAATTTTATTGTGAACTTAAAGAGCGTATATCTTTTTGTTCGAATGTCGGGACAAATAGTGTTACATCGGGGACAACCGGCACAAACACCCAAAAAGCAGGACTGTCCCGCCAAGATCGGGACGTCTGGCATGTATGGCATCAACATAACATGCTTTGAAGTAAAATTTTCAGTCAGATGCTGTGTTAACGAGTTTTGGAAATTTTAAATAGCTGTATCGCTATATACATCCCCCTTGTTGGTGTCATATTTTCATAAGGGGGCTAGGAGTCATTTATGGAAAGTTGAAATAATGGTTTTCTTTATGTATGTCACTAGAAAAAATACTGTGTAGATCACTATGGAAACATTTTATGTGGCTTGGAAGCTTGTATATTATATTGGGGTTTTACCTTATAAGGGAAGGTGCCTGTACACAGAAGTAAACAGTGTTTCAAACATGGCCAATGTAAATGACTGTGACAATATATTCCAAGTGAATTTCCAGCTACGATACCCGAACAACTACTTTAGGCTGCTCATGAGAACTTAGGTTGTGCTTCTGACAAAGATAAAAACCAGCATTTTGTATATTTTGTATATTTTGTTAATGGGGCTTTAATGAAAACCACAATATAATATGAAAGTTTTGATGTTCTCTTTTCAGGAGGTTCTTCATAGCTCCACAGTGCTCAACCCAGACGGGATTGCAGTGGACTGGGTGGGACGTAACCTGTACTGGTGCGATCGCAACACGGACACCATTGAGGTATGTGGCTGGTTATTGTGTATTTTTAAACAGGTTTTCCGAAGGAAAACCGAAGGAAAAAACTGGTTATTAGATTGGCAAATGCGGGCAGGCTGGCTGGCTGGCTGGCGGGCGGGCGGAACAAGCTTGTCTGGGCCATAACTTTGTCGTTCATTGTGAGATTTTAAAATCATTTGGTACACTTGTTAACCATCATTAGACGTGTGTCGCGCGAAAAATACGTCAATATCTCCAAGGTCAAGGTCACACTTTGAATTCAAAGGTAAAAATAGCCATAAATGAGCTTGTCTGGGCTATAACTATGTCATTCATTATGAGATTTTAAAATCATTTGGCACATTTGTTCACTGTCATGGGACGGTGTGTCGCACGAAAGAATCATGTCAATATCTCCAATGTCAAGGTCGCCACGACTAAAAATAGATTTATTTTAAAACAAACTTACAAAGGGGGTTAATTTTGTTTGTTCATTTCAAAAGTTCAGTTTGAGTTGTCTCCCTTTATCAGATTTTTTTTCACAATGAAAACCTGGTTTTGTGACAATTTTGTCCCTTGTTTATGCTTTCCCGGTGGTTTATAGAGAAATATCAGTGAATTAAAACTGATAATTCACTGTTTCAAACAGTGACAATTAACAGTGAAAATTATCGATAATTTTCACTGTTTGACTGTGAAATGACATCATTTTTTAAACGAATGACGTCATTATTCCAGCAAAATTCTTCAGTTAAACTCTTTAATAATGTAAAAAAACGGGGAGAAAAAGCATATAATAAAAAGAAAATTTGTGAAAATATGTGAAAATATTGTTTTCTATGATCACTTGTGAATTAAAACTATATTCCAGAGAATCCAACAAATATCCTCTATTTTATAAATAAATAAAAGCAAATACACAACACACAAGCTGGGTTCTTCAATGCCCTTTAATAGCCATGATTTTCTCAATAATTAATATATAATAACAAAGCAGTCCACAAATTGCGCCCAACGTGGGACTTCAGATATCACCATGGTATGTACTTTATGGAAAGAGATTACAAGTTAAGAATTACAACTGCGAACACTATGGCTGAATGCTTTCGCGCAAATTGTGATTAACGCTTCAGTTGCTTTACATATACTCAAAATTATCGATAGGGTTACAACCAACTGTTAAAAGTTAAACGGGTTACAGGTATCAACTCTCAACGGGAAGTACCGCAAAGTGCTCGTGAAGGATAAATCATTTTTACGCGAGCCTAGAGCGTTGGAGCTGTTCCCAAAATACGGGTACCTGTTCATTTCTGACTGGGGCGATCAGCCGCACATCAGTCGGTTATCAATGGACGGAGTTCAGCGAAAACATATAATAACGGAGGACCTCGCATGGCCGAATGGTCTGACGATCGATTACGTCACAGAGAAACTTTTCTGGGCTGATGCAAACTATGACTACATCGGTATTGCGGACCTTGACGGGCAAAATCGCCACAGAATTCTCGAAGACAATGTTCCTCATCCGTTTGCCATAACAGCTTTCGTTGATAAGATTTATTGGACGGACTGGGAGAGCAATGGCGTCCATTCTGCACGGAAATTCTCCGGGGACAAGCATGTCCAGATAGCCCACATGAGCCACCGCCCGATGGCTTTGGTCGTGTTCCACAAGCTGCGACAACCAGAGAGTGAGTTGCTAGAACAGCCTTAATGTTTAAAACTGCTGACATTTTCAATGTTTTTTAAAATGATAAATCCACAGAGTGAGTTGCTTGAACAACCTTAATGTTTAAAACTGCTGGCATTTTCAATGTTTTTTAAAATGCGGAATCCAGAGAGTGAGTTGTCACCTTTCTGCTAGAAAGCATTGGAGCCCTGCTCTGGGGGAACTGGGCTTGATGCATGTGCGTAAAGTGTTGATCCAGATTAGCCTGTGTAGTTCACACTTTCTGCTTTTATGGAATTTTGGTTTTCATTTCTTGAAATTCCAGTTATAGTGGAAAGTTTTGTTCCTGATAAGCCTGTGGGGACGGGACAACACTTTGTATGCAGATGCATTAGCCTTGTTTTCCCAGATTCTGTCTCATTTATGAACCAAAATGCTGACATTTGCACTGTAGGTATAAAGTTACTGTTGTATTATTATGCTTCGACTTACTGTATCCTCTTTGCATCTATTATAGTCTTTATTCTCTAGATTTTCAAAATTTGTAGATTTTACAAATTTCCAGATTTTTTAAATTTCTAGATTTGTAAAATTTCTAGATTTTTAAAATTTCTTGATTTTCAAAATTTGTAGATTTTTAAATTTTCTAGATTTTTAAAATTTCTAGATTTTCAAAATTTCTAAGTTTTTCTTGATTGATAAGTGCCTGAAATGTTTCAAAACATCAGCTTAATATTCTACACTTTTTTGTAAAAATTGTGCCTTCATTTTAGACCAAACCCACTTTGTATTTGCAACTGTTTGTACATCCATTTTGCGAAAGTATCCCACGCATTAATTTGAGAATGTGAATAAGTATTATAGTAATGAATATCTCGAGGGAAATACAAAAATTTGATGTCCCCTGCTCATTTGGTTTCCCCCCAGCTGCCTGTCTGGACTGGGCAACACAATAAGTGTGAAAATGATATAAAATGAGCCAAGCTCTGAGAAAACCAGGCTTAATGCATGTGCATACAGTGTTTTCCCAGATTAGCCTGTGCAGTCTGCACAGGGCTAATCAGAAACAACACTTGAAACTTTATATGGTATTTTTTTAAAGGATGTCTCTTTTTTTTAAAAACCCAGTTTAGGTGGGAAGTGTTATCCCAGGTTAGCCTGTGCAAACAGCAGAGGCTAATCTGGGACAACACTGTACGCACATGCATAACACCTGGTTTTCTCACAACTGGGCTCTTTTATAAGATTTTCACACTTATTGTTTTGACCAGTCCAGAGAGGCAGCTGGGGGGAAGCCAAAATGAGCAGGGGACAGCAATTGTTTATTTTCATCGATATATTCCTAATTATCTGATATTATGAAATCGTGATATAAAATGCTCACTTCAGTGGATCCTAACCCCTGCGTCGTCCGCAACTGTTCATACCTCTGTCTGCTTACGGTGTCAGAGAGGCCGGGCGGATTGGCGCAGGCTACCTGTCAGTGTCCCGAGAACCACGTCCCTGTTGGGAAGAACAGCTGCAAACCCAACTGTGACGAGTAAGAACAGTTCATGGGGTCACTTAAAAATAAATTAACCTGTTTCAGGAACTCTGGGCTATAAGCATGTGGGTGATGTGTTGTCCCAAATTAGCCTGTGCAGATTTATTGAAGGAAGTCCCTTCTTAGTGAAAATCTAGTTTAGGAATAAAGTGTCGACCAAGATTTGCCTATGCAAACTGAATATGATGATCTGGGACGACACTTTACGGACATGCATTAAGACCAATTTTTATGCCCCCAGATCAATAGATCGGGGGTTTATTGTTTTTGGCCTGTCTGTCTTTCTTTCTTTCTGTCTGTCATTCTGTCCCAAAACTTTAACCTTACAGTAAAGTTTTGCAATAACTTTTGAAATATTGAACATAGCAACTTGATATTTGGCATGCATGTGTATCTCATGGAGCTGCACATTTTGAGTGGTGAAAGGTCAAGGTCATCCTACAAAGTCAAAGGTAAAAAAAATAGCGGTGCATTAGGGGGCATTGTGTTTGGGACAAACACATCTCTTGTTGCAAGGTGAGTCTGCACAGGCTAATCTGGGAAGACACTTTATGCACATGCATAAAGCCCAGTTTTCGCAGAACAAAGCTCAGATGTCCGTTTCTATGGTTAACACGATTTCAGTTGCTATTGTTACCTAGATGTCCATTTGTATGGTTAACAACATTTCCATTTCTATGGTTAACAAGATGTCTGTTTCTATGGTGACGAGACGCCTGTTTTTATGGTTACAAGATGTCCATTTCTATTGTAAACAAGATGTTCGTTTCTATGGATACGACAAGATGTCTGTTTCTATCATTAACGAGATGTCCGTTTCTATGTTAAACAAAATGTCTGTTTCAATGAATAAAAAGATGTGTGTTTCTATGGGTTAACAAGATCTCAGTTTCTATGGTTAACAAGATGTCCGTTTCTACCGTACCAGGAGCCAGTTCCTGTGCAAGCAGAGCTCCAAGTGTATACCCCACTGGTGGCAGTGTGACAATAATCAGGACTGCGAAGATGGCTCGGACGAGAAAATGGAAAATGGGTCAGAGTGCGCGGCATACCCTTGCTCTCAACCGGGGTCTATTTAAGTGTAGCAGCGCCAAGAATGCGAGTGGTTGTGTCCCACCAAGCTTTATTTGCGATGGTAATCGGGATTGCGATGATGGGTCTGACGAAACGAAGTACAACTGCAGTATGTTGTTCTACATTGTCTACTTTATATTTAAGTGATCCATGTGTTGTTACAAAATGTTATGAAAATAATAGAAAAATATTTAATTATTCAATCAGATCATGTTTTTAATACTTTATAATTTTATCAATTTCAAATGATCATTATTCATAAACAAAATTGTTTTATTATTATGAGTCTTTGTCATAAATGTCGTTTTGCTACCTGATATACAATGTTCTTTTATCTTTTGGATGGGTGACAAAAAATGTGTGGAAAATGTCATTTTGACAATATTTGAACAAGCGCCTTTGTGAAATTTTATTAATGTATGCATTTTTGGTGTTGAAGTATTAACTATTTATTTTCATTTGAAAAGTAAACGATAACGATCTTGCAATCGCACATAAAAATTATATGGATAACATGGTTTGCTTAAGATAGCATTTGTGTGCGTTTAGCATACATACATGTACAAGTTTTGAGCTAGATATGGTCGTTAAGCCTTGTTTTGGGGAAAACTGGGCTTAATGCATGTTTGTAAAGTGTCATCCCAGATAAGCCAGTGCAGTACGTACGGGCTAATCAGAATCATCGCTTTCTGTTTTAATGTGAAACGAAAATAAAGTTAAGGTGTAAAGTGTTGTCCCTGATAAGCCCGTGTTGACTGCATTTGTTTGTTTAAAGGTAGTCAAAAACCCAGTCTGGCTGAGAGCCTCGTCCTGGATTAGCCTGTGCAGTGCGCACAGGCTCTTCAGGGACAGAACTCTTTACTTTTTTTTTTTTTTTGAAGAAAGTCTCTTCTAGCATAAAATCAAGTCAAAGCGGAAAATGTCATCTCACATTAGCCTAATATGGGACGACACTTTACGCACATGTATTTAGCCCAGTTTTCAAGCAGCAACTCTCAATGGTCACCATTGTCTGCTTATAATTACGTTTAGTGCGTGTTTGCCATAAAAATAAAAAAATAAAATAAAATCATGGTTTGCGTGAATTTTTAAGCACATACCCCTGTTATGATACAATAAAAGCAGAAAAAGTCATCCCTTATTAGGCACAGGCTAATCTGGGATGACACCTAAGCACATGCAATAAGCCCAGTTTTCACAGAACGAAAGTCATATGGTCTCCAAAGTTTGATTAAAATTGCATAAGTGTGTGTTTGGCATAAAAAAGAAAAAACGCACAGGCTAATCAGGGACGACACTGTTCGCTTTAATGGAATTTTGTTTGAAGGAAGTCTTTCCTAGCATAAAATCAAATCAAAGCGGAAAATGTCATCTCACACTAGCCTAATATGGGACGACACTTTACTCGTATGCTTTAAACCCTCTTTTCACACAGCATTGCCCTTTATAAAGAATGGTTTGTGCGTATTTTCAGCCACGTTCCCTTGTATGACGGGCCAGTACAAGTGTACGGCAGACAACAAGTGTATCAGCAGCTTCAAGGTGTGTGACGGCAAGCATGATTGTACGGACGGAGCAGATGAACTGAACTGCAGTAAGTTCTGTTACATGTTTGCTGTTTTCATCTCTGATTGCATCACATAAAACCTTTCCCACTCAGAAGCAAAGTGAAAATGACTATATGCAACCAGCATAAAACCAGAACAGCCTGCGAGTAACTCGCAGTCTGTTCAGGTTATATGCTGTTTGCTGCTCATCAGTATCTTAGGGTTGGAAATTTGGAAATCAAGCCTTGTGCATTTGAATACAGTAAGAAAGGTCCTTAATAACATTTAACTTTATAAGGGACTACAAACATGTCAAAGTACGTATCTAAGTGGTACAGTAAATTTCGCTTAATTGAATAGCCCATTTGTAACTTCTGAATATTCAATTATCTGGTATTATTATCGTGTTTTTAACCTATTTCAAAGCTTTATTGTTAAATATATTGCGAAATAAACTTGTTTTGTTCAATAAACGCATATAAAAGCGCAGATAGTTGTTTGTTATTCATTATACGGTGCATTGAAAATAATCCACTCGTAATATTCACTCACCGGTCACATTACATACTACATTGTGTACATTGGCACTGACGAGTATACTGACGAGAAACACGTACAAACGATTTAAAACATATTTTGTTGTTCTTGTTTGTTTGTTGTTCTTGTTTATAAATGGATACATGCACATTATAATCATTCAGCATACAAACATTACCATACAGCATGTTAACATAAACATACAGTAATAAACATACAGCATATAAACATACAGCATATAAACATACAGCATATAAACATACAGCATATAAACATACAGCATATAAACATACAGCATATAAACATACAGCATATAAACATACATCATATAAACATACAGCATATAAACATACATCATATAAACATACAGCATATAAACATACAGCATATAAACATAAACATACAGCATATAAACATATAGCATATAAACATAAACATACAGCATATTAACATAAACATACAGCATATAAACATAAACATACAGCATATAAACATACAGCATATAAACATAAACATACAGCATATAAACATACAGCATATAAACATAAACATACAGCATATAAACATAACAGCATATAACATACAGCATAATAAACATACAGCATATAAACATAAACATACAGCATATAACATACAGCATATAAACATACAGCATATATAAACATACAGCATATAAACATACAGCATATAAACATAAACATACAGCATATAAACATAAACATACAATGCATATACACAGTAATTATGGAATCCAGTTGATGAATTTGGTGATCTTCGTTTGTCGTCTGCTCTTTTGAGCTACTTTCTCAACCAATTCTTCAAGGTCGTAGAAGGCTTTGCAGTCCGCTACATCCATTGTCCTCGAGGAATCTTCTGCAAACTGTTCAGCAAGACACGTCAACAGTTTGATTTCAGCAACACACTCTTTAATTGTTTTCTAAGCGACAACAAACTGTTGAAATGTGTTACTCGACAGTTTGCATTCGAAAGTTTGTGCCTGACTGCACACCGGAGACTCCAGTGTTTGCATTGTACTTGCTCGCATACTACACCTGTAAGTCACGTGACGCTTGACAGACGCTGCATACATGCATGGTGTGAAATGAAAACAAAGGCAGTCAATTGACCGCGTCTGTCAAAATCGTAAATACGATGCGTTTCCTTGGAGATTTATTACATTCTTTGCTGGATTATAGTGTGCAATAGAAAATTGGCTATTCAATTAACCGAATTACGCCATATTTCCTATCAGAATATGTGGAGTTTTAACAACGGGAAGAGATGCAAATGGTTTGGTGTTTCAATTTCTATTCAATTAACCGATTTATTCGATTATCCAATGTTCAATTAAGTGGAATCTACTGTAAATGGTTATTCTGTTAGTGTACATTTTTTGATGATATATGTATTTGTTTGCTGTTTTGAATTAAAATATGTTGAAAAACTAAAATAAATACATATTTTACTGTCTGGCGATTGTTTTCTCATCTTTCAGATGACTTTCAGGGGTGCAATTTCTCCTGAGCTGATTTGTCGCCGTTAATGTCAAACTAATTTTACAAATAGTTATAAAAGTTTACTAGATTTATTTAGAAGTTAAGAGATTTAATTATTCCATTAAAAAGCGTTTGTGTTTTACTTGTGGGGTGGGGTTAACTAGTTTGCATATGTCCCGTCAGCCTCTGTGTTTCTCCAGCAATGTCACTCATTTTCACCAAACATAAAAATAGGGGGGGGGGGGGTTAGATTCCAAATAAAATTGTAGTCTTAATTCAAATTATTATTTTTGTGTGGGTTTTTATAACCATTTTGGGATTGAGGCAGGGGTCTTTGAGATCAGGAAAAATCACCTCGTTTTAACTTTAATGGAGAAATAAGTGTGTTTAGCAAATAGTTAAATATTGAGAATAAAAGTGTTTTCAATATAGTTTGTACAAAGGTTCAACTTAGTGGAAAATTTATTTTAACAAAACAAGTATGTGTGTGTGTATGTGTGTGTGTGTGTGTGTGTGTGTGTGTGTGTGTGTGTGTGTGTGTGTGTGTGTGTGTGTGTGTGTGTGTGTGTGTGTGTGTGTGGAAACCTTCTATTGGGAATTTAAGGCAGTCATTTGGGAGAAATATAAACTGTTTGAGATTGGGAATGGAGCTAATTTTGGGCCCCAAATTTGACCCCAAAAAACCTACTGCAATCATCAATAAAGAGATAACACAAACTTTGTTGTCTTTTCAGCCAGTTGTTGGTTACAGCATTCAATATCAATGGTAATGCCTCTAACAGCAGACATTTGATACCTTATTCTTAATTTTACTTTGCAGCAAAAGAGGAATGCCTATTGACTCAGGCCCTTAATTTATATTTCACTTTACAGCAAAAGAGGACTGCCTGTTGACCCAGTTACTTGATTATTATTTCACTTTGCAGCAAAAGAGGACTGCCTGTCGACCCAGTTACTTTATTCTTATTTCACTTTGCAGCAAAAGAGGACTGCCTGTTGACCCAGTTACTTGATTCTTATTTCACTTTGCAGAAAAAGAGGACTGCCTGTCGACCCAGTTACTTGATTATTATTTTTTTCCCCAAATTTTTTTTGGGGGGGAGCATATAGTCGCCGCTTCGTCTGTCCGTCCATGTGTCCGCCCGTGCACAATTTTTGTCCGGGCTATTTCTCAGCAATTAATGACCGGAATTCAATTAAACTTTTTGGGAAGCTTCACTACGAAGAGGAGATGTACATATTATCAGCCCATTCTGGTCAGATGATTTTTCACAGAGTTATGGCCCTTTGAAATTTTCCATTAACTGTATATATAGTGCAATATTTGACTACCAGACATTTCCTTTTATCTGAATATATAGTGCAATATTGTTACCAAAAAAACCTTTGGGAAGCATCACCCGTCTCCGACGGTTTCTTGTTTCACTTTGCAGCAAAAGAGGATTGCCTGTCGACCCAGTTCCGATGCAACTCGACCGGTAACTGTATTCCCTATCTGTGGCAATGCGACGGCGACTACGACTGTGCAGCTCTTGAGGATGAGAAGGACTGCGACAAGCGAGCGTGCAAGGAAAGCTACAAGAAGTGTAACAAGACCAGTAAGTATGTCGTTCAAAGATTTCAAGGAACACTACAGAAAGTGTAACGAGAACAGTAAGTAATTGTTTCAAAGATTTTAAGGAACACTACAGAAAGTGTAACCAGACCAGTAAGTAATTGTTTAAAAGATTTCAAGGAAAACTACAAGAAAGTGTAACGAGACCAGTAAGTAATTGTTTAAAAGATTTCAAGGAAAACTACAAGAAAGTGTAACGAGACCAGTAAGTAATTGTTTAAAAGATTTCAAGGAAAACTACAAGAAGTGTAACAAGACCAGTAAGTATGTTGTTTAAAGATTTCAAGGAAAACTACAGAAAGTGTAACAAGACTTGTAAGTATGTCATTCGAAGAATACAAGGAAAACTACAGGAAGTGTAACAAGACTTGTAAGTATGTCATTCGAAGAAAACAAGGAAAACTACAGAAAGTGTAACAAGACTTGTAAGTATGTCATTCGAAGAATACAAGGAAAACTACCGAAAGTGTAACAAGACTTGTAAGTAATGGTTTCAAAGATTTCAAGGAAAACTACAGAAAGTGTAACAAGACCGGAAAGTATGTCATTCGAAGAATACAAGGAAAACTACAGGAAGTGTAACAAGTCTAGTAAGTATGGGTTTCAAAGATTTCAAGGAAAACTTTAGGAAGTGTAACACGACCAGTGAGTATGGGTTTTAAAGATTTCAAGGAAAACTACAGGAAGTGTAACAAGACCAGTAAGTATGTGTTTCAAAGATTTCAAGGAAAACTTTAGGAAGTGTAAGAAACACCAGTTAGTATGGGTTTCAAAGATTTCAATGAAAACTACAGGAAGTGTAACACGACCAGTGAGTATGGGTTTCAAAGATTTCAAGGAAAACTACAAGAAGTGTAACACGACCAGTGAGTATGGGTTTCAAAGATTTCAAGGAAAACTACAAGAAGTGTAACAAGGCCAGTAAGTAAGGGTTTCAAAGATTTCAAGGAAAACTACAGGAAGTGAAACAAGACCAGTAAGTAACGGTTTCAAAGAGTTTTCACTTTTTAATGTTCACATAGAGTGTATGGAAAATTGCAGGAAGTGTACCAAGGGTATTATAGATTCATCAGTTGCTTCTGTTCATTGAGATTATAAGAGCACCATTTTGCGAAAACTGGGCTTAATGCATGTGCGTAAAATGCTGTTCCTGACTAGCCTGTGCGGGCCTTCCAGGCCAATCAGGGAAGATTTTTTCCGCTTTAATGAAACTTTTTGTGTAACGAAAGTCTCTTATAAACGAAAAAGACATCTAGGGGGAAGTGTTGTCCCTGATAGGCCTGCAGAGGCCAATCTGGGACCACACTTTACGCCCATGTATTAAGCCCAGTTCTCCCAGAATGGGGGTGCATATGGAAAACTACAGGAAGTACAAATGAAAAAAAAATTAGTTAAATACTTTTCTTTTTAGCAGACCTGATTGCTCAGGTGAGCTTTTGTGACCGGTCTTTGTCCGTTGTCCGTCCGTCCATCGTCCGTCCACATTTATTCGTAAACACTCTAGAGTCCACAATTATTGTCCGATCTTCATGAAAGTTGGTCATAAGCTTTGTCCCAATGAAATCTCGGTCAAGTTCGAAACTGGGTCGTGCTGGGTCAAAAACTAGGTCACTAGGTCAAAAAAAAGAAAAAACTTGTAAACACTGTAGAAGTCACATTTTATGCCCCATCTTCATGTAACTTTGTCAAAAAAAAAATCTTTATATGTTGGTTGAGTTCAAAATTGATTCCGGTCCATTGAAAAACATGGCCGCCAGTGGGCGGGGCAGTTTTCCTTATTTGGCTATAGAGAAACCTTGTAAACACTCTAGAAGTCATAATTTTTGCCCAATCATCATGAAAGTTGGTCAAAACATTGGATTTATTGATGTCTCGGACGAGTTTGAAAATGGTCCAGATCGGTGAAAAAACATGTGACCACTCTAGAAGTCTCATTTTTGGCCCAATTTTCATGAAATTTGGTAAGAACATTTGTTTCCTTGATATGAGAGTTGAGTTCAAAAATGGTTCCGGTCAGTTGAATAACATGGCTGCCAGGGGGGGGGGGCAGTTTTCCTTATTTGGCTATAATGAAACCTTGTAAACACTCTAGAAGTCACAATTTTTGCCCAATCATCATGAAAGTTGGTCAAAACATTGGTTTTATTGGTATCTCAGACGAGTTCAAAAATGGTCCAGATCAGTGATAAACATGGCCGCCAGTAGGCGGGCATTTTTCTCTATATGTATATAGTGAAAACATGTGAACACTCTACAAGTCACATTTTGGGCCCAATTTTCATGAAATTTGGTCAGAACATTTGTTTCCTTGATATGAGAGTTGAGTTATAAAATGGTTCCGGTCAGTTGAATAATATGGCTGCCGGGGGGTGGGGGGCAGTTTTCCTTATTTGGCTATAGAAAAACCTTGTAAACACTCTAGAAGTCACATTTTTTGCCCAATGATCATGCAAGTTGGTCAAAACATTGGTTTTATTGGTGTCTCGGACGAGTTTGAAAATGGTCCAGATCGGTGAAAAAACTGGAAAAAGAACATGGCCGCCAGTGGGCGGGCATTTTTCTCTGTATGTATATAGTGAAAACATGTGAATACTCTAGAAGTCACATTTTTGGCCCAATTTTCATGAAATTTGGTCAGAACATTTGTTTCCTTGATATGAGAGTTGAGTTCGAAAATGGTTCCAGTCAGTTGAATAACATGGCTGATGGAGGAGGGGGGGGGGGGCGGGGCCAGTTTTCTCATATTTATATAGTAAAAAAAGCCTGTGAACACTCTAGAAGTCACATTTATTGCCCAATCATCATGAAACTTGGCGAAAAGATTAGCTTTATATAAATCACATAATTAATGCCATAATTATTGCCTTTAGATTGTCCAAATTTTCATTATATTATACAAAATCCTTGTAAACACTAGAGGTCACAATTTTGTTTGAGATTTTATGAATCTTGGTCATAATATTTATTTTTGTTAGCAAAGTTTGATGTTTGGTAACTCAAAATAAAGGTCACCAGGTCAAATCTTACAAAAACAAAATCACTTTATATGCCAGAGTTTTGGTTCAATAATGATGGAACTTGACCAGGATGTTTGTCTGGACAATATCTGGGTCAAGTTTGACGTTTGGTAAAGATTGAATGAACCGACTCCTCTCAGGTGAGCGAACTAGGGCCATCTTGGCCCTCTTGTTCTGAAATTGCTGTGTAATTATACACCTTTAAAACACAGTTTATTGATCTCACTTAATCTTTGGATTTGGGTCTCCAGTGAGCAACCTTAGGCATTTAATACTCTTGATAAGCGCTTAAAATGAAATTTAAAGCAATAACGTTTTCTTCTCAAGAGATTCATACATAACTGAGTTATTTTCACCATTAATAGAATTAACTTGGAATAATGTTTTGCAGACCAACATCAAGACTTATGCTTGTCTTACATTTGAGTGGCAATTTTGCTGAAAGAAACTCAAGAGTATACATGTAATATGTATTTATTAATATTTGTGTTGATTTTGTTTTCAGACAAGTGCATACCCGAGGCCTGGTTCTGTGATGGAGAAAATGACTGTGGGGAAGGAGATACTTCTGATGAAGGAGAACTTTGCCGTATGTATTGACCTTGCTCGTGCATAAAGTATTGACCTTGACCTTGCAGAAAGTATTGACCTTGACCTTGCAGTAAGTATTGACCTTGCCATTGCAGAAAGTATTGACCTTGACATTGTAGTAAGTATTGACCTTGACATTGCAGTAAGTATTAACCTTGACATTTCAGTAAGTATTGACCTTGACATTGCTTTAAGTATTGACCTTAACATTGCATTAAGTATTGACCTTGACATTGCATTGAGTATTGACCTTGACATTGCAGTAAGTATTGACCTTGACATTGCATTGAAGTATTGACCTTGACATTGCAGTAAGTATTGACCTTGACATTGCAGTAAGTATTAACCTTAACGTTTCAGTAAGTATTATCCGTGACATTGAAATAAGTATTGACCTTGACATTTCATGAAGTATTGACCTTGACTTTTCAGTAAGTATTGACCATGACATAGCAGTAAGTATTGACCTTGACTGTTCAGTAAAAGTTACAAAGTTCTCAAAATTATGAAAATTTAAGTTGCAAACTTCTTAAAATTGTGAAAATGGCCATTTTCTAAGATGAAAAAAGCACTAATTCTGTGTCCTCTGCTTAGAGATGAAAAGACGTGCGGTGCAGACTACCTTCGCTGCTTAATTTAATTTTTGCTATAGGGCCCCTTATCATATGTCGTCTGCTTATAATGTGTTGTCTGCTTACAGATGAAAAGACATGTGGTGTGGACTACATTTGCTGCTTAGTTTCATTTTTCCAATAGGGCCCCTTTTCATATGTCGTCTGCTTACAGATGAAAAGACATGTGGTACGGACTACCTTCGCTGCAATAACGGACACTGTATTCCAAGGCGCTGGCAGTGTGACGGTGACCAAGACTGTAGCGACGGCTCGGATGAAAACAATTGCCGTAAGTTGACTGTTGAACGTGAAACTGTGGGAGCCTCGATCTGGGAAAACAGGGCTTAATGCAAGTTCATAAAGTGTCATCCCAGATTAGCCTGTGCAGTCCGCAAACGCTAATCAGGGACAACACTTTCTGCATAAACTGGATTTTTATGTCCCCCACCACTTTAGTGGGGACATATTGTTTTTGCCCTGTCTGTTGGTTGGTTGGTTTGCGCCAACTTTAACATTTGCAGGTACTTTTGCAATATTGAAGATAGCAGCTTGATATTTGGCATGCATATGTATCTCATGGAGCTGCACATTTTGAGTGGTGAATGGTCAAGGTCAAGGTCATCCTTCAAGGTCAAAGGTCAAAAAAACTAAATCAAAGCGGCGCACAAGGGGACATAGTGTTTCTGACAAACACATTTCTTGTTTGTTTAGAAAAGACTCCCTTTTAAATAAAAAATTCCAGTTAAAGTCTTGGACCACACTTTACATGTATGCATTAAGCCCTGTTTTCCCAGAATTAGACTCTGTGGTATTTTTCATTAAAGTATTTATAGCGAAAATCTGATGGGATTGACACTACTAGGGCTGTAACGAATATACTAGGTGCCGAATATGATACGTATCACGAATACAGGGTGGCGAATACGAATATTTATTCGGGAATATGAATTTCAATGAACAAAAGTAATACTGACAACTTGACATGACATTATTTAGTATCAAACTATGAGTACAATGTATTTGTCAATTTGATTTATCGAGTATCATATAATGCATACTGAAAATATGAAATATTACACTTTGAAATCACAAAACACCGACTACAACGTCTTAAACTTGGAGCACAGTTTTGACAACATGACTAGTACCAATAAAATCCTTGAGTAGAACAATTAAGAGTCAACAGTTGAAACATTAGTGACTGTACCCATTCACATTTTTTTAATGAGCATATGCCAGATAGGTGATGTAGATGATAATTCAATGTCACCTATCTGACATACTGTAAACGTATAGAAATTCGTCGGTATGAAATTTCGTGGTTTAATAAAAAACAACTAATTCGTTGACACGTAATTTCGTGGATTTCAAATAAAAAACAACTTACCGTCATAATTATTAAGGTTTTAATAAAACAACCAGAGTAATAACGAAGCATAATCTGCTTATCTGTGTTGACAGCACGACTCGAGGTTAATGTGCACTGAAGCGTGAAAGTGTTTCCGATAATATTGTCGATAAGAGCAATAAAGCGGCGCGCTTGTGGGTCCCCACTCGCTAATTTCCATCAATGTTGTTTTAACAATATTTGTAAATCACAGCCCAATAGGTCCCCTAGTCGTAACAATTGAGTAATAAGGTCCCCAAAATACAGGTGTGAAAACTGTAATGTCTCTTTTAAGTTTAATTGGCATTAATTGACATATGTGATAAATCTTCAAAATGTTAATTTGACGATGTCCCGTAAAAGAGGATAGTCGTTGATGTACAGTTTGTATACCGTGCTTCATTATAAAAGCATTATCAACCAAACACTTATCAATAAAACAACATATCGCATTAACTTGCGTTCAAACAATGTCTCTTTCACAATGGTTGAAAACGGGAACAGTACCGACACGTTCTCCTACTATGGCAGGATTGCCCGACCCTGCAAAGGCTCTGTCTACGACTGAAGCTTTATTAACACAGGCCGCTAACGATGCAGTAGAAGAAATGGTCATTGGACGTTAACGGAAGCGTGGGGAGTACGCTTCTTACTGTGACGAAACCAGGGCAAAAATTGCGCGTTACGTTTATTAACCATGATGAATAAAACGTATATTTGCAATGATGAATAAAAAAGAAAAACTCGCACGACTTTAGTGTTTTATTAATGCACTGGATGGCGAACAAATTGATATTTTATATAAACACACTACTTGTTATTCATACTGATTAATCATTAACATCGTAGATCTTATCAAACTAAGTAATCATAAACATCTTAGTTCAAACATATTTAATTAACAACAAATTCGTGGAAAATAACAACAACATTTACAATTTTGAAATATTTTAATTAGTCGAGATAAAAGTGTAATGTGACCTACTGAAGTGAAGTAACTATTACAAAAAACAAATATCTCGGACAACCGACAACAAAAGAAAATGGCGGAAATGCCATTCAAAAAAGACCGATTTCGGATTAAAATGTATCAAAAATCGTTGGTACTTGAATTCGTGGTTCGGCGGAACCACGAAATCCACGAAAATTAGTACCACACGAACTTTAATGATTTTACAGTATGCTCATTTGATATATTGAATAAAAACAGTGGGACAATAGAAAAAGTATAGAACAAGAAATAGTTTTCATTACTCCATAAATACTGATCACAACTAAAATATTCAACCCGTGCCCGCCATTTTGTTGGTAATCTCACTGTGTAACATAGTGAGTGGGATAAACATGATGAAAAACGCCGGAATAAGGGAACATTTAAGATATAGTCGGTGTTTTGTGATTTCAAAGTATAATATTTCATATTTTCAGGGGTTTATTGTATGAACCTTCATTTGTAAGGTACGATGAGATTATTAAACTTTCAAACTCGAAACCACGTTGTTTGTATTCGTCAAATATTTGGTTCGGGAGGTGGCGAATAACGAATACGATTCGTCCACAGCAGTATTCGAGTAATTCGAATATTCGAATGTATCGTTACAGCCCTAGACACAACCATGCCGTAAGTTGACTTTTCAAGGTTGTTATGTTTGGATTTTGTGGTTAAGATATTCATAGCCAAACTCTGAAGGGCCCGACAAGACCATGGTGTAAGTGGGCTGTTTATTGTTATATTGTGGAATTTTTTGGGTAAGATATTTATAGCATACATAGACCAAATCAATGCTGTATGGCGACCTTTGAACCTAAAACTTGTGTATTTCTCATTAAGATATGTAAAGCTTAAATCTGATGGGAGCAAAAATCAATAGACCATGACATTTGAGATATCTTTATTTTCATTAATATATTTAGTAGTTTATTTTTAAATTGTGGGTTTGAAGATAATGGCAACTGACATAACATCCAATTAACCCTTTTATGCCTAGCGGACTCTCCCATCCTTTTAAATTGGATCAATTTATTTCCAAACTTAGGGGTGTCTGGTATGCTTATTTCTATATTTAGAATATTTCTTACAGACATTCTTTTAAGCAAACAGCGCAGACCCAGATGGGTCTACGCTGTTTGCAATGTCCTTTTTTCTAGACGCTAGGCATAAATGGGTTAACCTTACATTTCAGCTGTCAAGAACTGTACAGAAGGGGAATTCTCATGCAAGGATCGGAACCGATGCATTCCAATCTTCGCCGTGTGTGACGGAAAATCCGACTGTGCAGACTACTCCGATGAGAAAGATTGCCCCAATAGTAAGTGTACTGCCTTGGGTGTAAATTGTATACAAGACTATGTTAGGGCGTAGGTATTACGTTTTACTGAACATTTTTTTGGTGAATAATTATGTAATTATTCAAGTATAGTTTCATGTATTCTTTTATAAGTGCCAATATGGGGCCTTAAATTTTTCTGGAGGGGGAGGGGGGGGGTGCAGGGGTGTTTATTAGAGGTCAAAATATTGGCATTATTTAATTAATAGCATTGTAAAAAAAAATATATAATAATTTGATTGTGTGGCCCATTATTTTAACACTTCAGTCAAGGATTAATCATTTGCATGTGTTTTCATCGAAACTTTATCAAACTAAAGCATAAATTGGGCATGCAATTTTTATGCATTTTTTTAGCTCACCTGAGCACAATGTACTCATGGTGAGCTAAACATTTATTGTCCAATCTTCATGAAATTTGGTCAGAAGATTGGTTACAATGATATCTTGGATGAGTTCGAAAATGGTTACGTTTGCTTGAAAAACATGGCTGCCAAGGGGCGGGGCATTTTTCCTTATATGGCTATATAAGGCTATAGTAAAATCTTGTTAACACTCTAGAGCCACATTAATTGTCTGATCTTCATAAAACATGGTCAGAAGATTCATCCCAATAATATCTTGGATGAGTTCGAAAATGATGCCGGTTGGTTGAAAAACATGGCCGCCAGGGGGCGGGGCATTTTTCCTTATATGGCTTTAGTAAAACCTTGTTAACACTCTAGAGACCACATTTATTTTCTAATCTTCATGAAACTTGCTCAGAAGATTTATCCCACTGATATCTTGGATGATTTCAAAAATGGTAACCTTTGCTTGAAAAACATGGCTGCCAAGGGGCGGGGCATTTTTCCTTATATGGCTTTATATGGCTATAGTAAAATCTTGTTAACACTCTAGAAGCAACATTTATTGTCCAATCTTAATGAAACTTGGTCAGAAGATTCATCCCAATAATATCTTGGACGAGTTCGAAAATGATGCCGGTTGGTTTAAAATGGTTTAACATGGCCGCCAGGGGGCGGGGCATTTTTCCTTATATGGCTATATATAGTAAAACCTTGTTAACACTCTAGAGGCAACATTTATTGTCCAATCTTGATGAAATATGGTCAGAAGATTTGTCTTAATGATATCTTGGATGAGTTCGAAAATGATTACGTTTGCTTGAAAAACATGGCCGCCAAGGGGCGGGGCATTTTTTTTCTATATGGCTATATAAGGCTATAGTAAAATCTTGTTAACACTATAGAGGCCACATTTATAGTCTCTGATCTTCATGAAACTCTGTCAGAAGATTCATCCCAATAATATCTTGGACAAGTTCAAAAATGATGCCGGTTGGTTGAAAAACATGGCCACCACGGGGCGGGGCTATTTTCCTTATATGGCTAAATTTAAACCTTGTTAACACTCTAGAGGTCACATTTATTTTCCGATCATCATGAAACTTGGTCAGAAGATTTGTCCCAATGATATCTTGGATGAGTTTGAAAATTATTTTGGTTGCTTAAAAACATGGCCACCAGGGGCAGGGCATTTTTCCTTATATGGCTTTAGTAAAACCTTGTTAACACTCTAGAGGCAACATTTATTGTCCAATGTTCATGGAATTTGGTCAGAAGATTGGTCTCAATGATATCTTGGATGAGTTCAAAAATAATTATGTTTGCTTGAAAAAAATGGCTTCCAAGGGGCGGGGCATTTTTCCTTATATGGCTATAGTAAAATCTTCTTAACACTCTAGAGGCCACATTTACTGTTCGATCTTCATGAACATTGGTCAGAAGATTCACCCAGATAATATATTGGATGAGTTCAAAAATGATGCCGGTTGGTTGAAAAACATAAATGTTTAAGTTTATCCCAACCTGACCTTTTATTGATACCTTTCCCTCTCAGAAACAAAGTGAAAATGGCTATGTGCAAACAGCATAAAACCAGAACAGCCTGCGAGTAACTCGCAGTCTGTTCAGGTTATATGCTGTTTGCTACTCATCATTATCGAAGGGTTGGAAATGAAGCCTTTAAAATTTGAATTTAGTAAAGAAGTTTTTTTTATTAAATTTAACTTTCTAAGGGACGATAAATAGGTACAAACAGATATCTAAGTGGTAAAGGGTTATATGAGCCAGGAGCCAGTCTGATTAAAGTCTTATGACAATCTTATGTTACAGTGCAATTTATGAAGAGGCATGATTTCTAAGCCAAAACTCTAAATTGTAGCAAGTTTCTGTAATTCTATTCGCTCCTTTTAAATCCTTTCCATGTCCCATCTTTTAGGAGCAAATGATCATAGATAGATGGCTGTGTGCTATGAGTTTTTAATGCAGCCATAACCTAAATATGAGCTGCGATCTAGAAAAACAGGGCCTAATGCAGTCCACACAGGCTTATAGAGACAATTCTTTCCACTTTTACGGGATTTTTTGTTGAAAGCAAATATCTTCTAAACAGAAATTCAGTCTAGGCGGAAAGTGTCGTCCCAGGTAAGTCTGTGCAGACTGCTTAGTCTAATCTGGGATGACACTTTATGCACATGCATTAAGACCCGTTTTCCCAGAGGCGGAATTCATATGTCATATGGTCGTTTCAACATTGGTCTTGACTCCTGACTTGTTCATTTCCAGAGGCGAACTGCAGTCAAGATCAGTTCCTGTGCAAGAACACAGGCATGTGTATCCCGCACTCGTGGCAGTGCGACGGGGAAAAGGATTGTGCGGACGGGGATGACGAGAAATCTTGCGAAAAACAGGGTACTTTTGTAGAGGCAGGGCCCTCATTTTGCACTTTTTACCGCCGAATATCGGCGGCTGTCCCCATGAAAAAAGTATACTTTTTTCCCCTATTTCAGCTAAAAATTCCCCCCTTTTACTTGTATACCTATGTTGCCAGCTGGTATCGTGCTACTAACCTTTGATTAAATTAGGGATGGCATCGAATACCAATATCGGTATTCGAATGTTCGGAAATTCATTCAATCGAATATTCGAATATTCGCCTAAAACGGCTGGATTGATTTTACCTTGTTATGTGTTAATTTCCATTGGTTTGTAAGTTATATGCGTTTGCTAAATACGAGGCTGTTTATTAACGTTGCTATCGAATAATTGTATCGCTGTCGACTAATACTATGACCGATACTGTGATCGGGCACAAATAGAATGAATAACATCGTGTCATAGAATTTTATTTTTTATTGATTCCACAGATTTATAGCAGACCGCGCATATGTAAAACTAAGTTTACACACATTACACGTTGCGGTCTTCTTATCCACAGACCGTGTAAAGTATTCCATACTGCAGAAGGGGCTTTCGGCTGGTGGCATTTTCAGATTTGAATTATGGTTCCTTGATGATTGTTTAATTTATATCATCTGTTACTTTTGAGTAATTCACATATTTAAAAACCTTTTCAAACTGTGATCACAAAAACTAAATTATTATTCGCAAGTAAATTGAAGCCCTTAATTGGTACCTAATTGACAAACAACAGTTCGGGCCCTTTCTTAAAGAAAGTATGTTGCATTGCGCGATTTGAGTAATTCACACATTTTAATGGCTGTACATACTGTGATCACAAAACTTAATTATTAATCGCCAGTCAATTGAAACCGTTAATTGGCACCCCATTGGCAAACAACAGTCGGGGCCTTTCTTAGAGCGTGTATATTGCATTGCGCAATCAACACTGATACGGGCCGCGTTATCAGTCTGACACGAAGAACGTCACGTCAAACATGTTACTCCCAAGTGATATCGGTTGCTTTTTAGTAAGCGGTTCGCAGGTCATTAAATATTGGTGAAATTACGTTTGGAAAAAAATGCGAATATCATTTTTATTATTCGAATGCTGACCATTCAATCGAATATTCGATTATTCGAATAATTTTGCCATCCCTAGATTAAATGTATATTTATGTAAATCGCATTAAAATATAGCAATTTTAGGTGTTGAATGGTTGGTGAAAAGATCTTCTAAAATTCCTCATTTCGCCCAAAACGACGCGAAATTCCACCCTATAAGGGCCCTGGCCCCAATCCCTCAAAGTGTTGCAAGGGCCCTAGGAGGTTAAACCAGTGTTGTCCTGAAAAAATTGAGTAGACAGTTATATTTTAAAAGTTGCAAGCAACTTCTAATTCTTTTCTTGCTACAGTCAATTGCTGACTATGACAGGAAGGCGACTAGGCAACTATGCAATAAAACAGGTGTATTTGTGCATTGCGATTGATACTTTGGGGGAAAGTAGCGGCATCTAGATTGAATGTAACCGATAAAATTCTCGGGTGCTTCTGGAGAACACTGGTTTTACCCTTTCCCACTCAGAAGCGAAGTGAAAATGGCTATATGCAAGCAGCATAAAACCAGAACAACCAACGTGTTACTAGCAGTCGGTTCAGGTTTTATGATTTTTGCTGCTCACCATTATCGTTGGTTGGAATTGAAGCCTTTAACCCTTTTCGTGCTGGATCCAAATTTTGAAGGCCTTTGCAAACAGTTTGGATCCAGATGAGACGCCACAGAACGTGGCGTCTCATCAGGATGCAAACTTTTTGCTATTCTGATAGTATTCTTTGAAAAAAATCGAAGAAAATGCTAATTTTAGAAATTCAGCAGATGACATTTTTGCAGATGACAAATTTCCCAGCATGCAAAGGGTTAACACTTGAATAAACACAGGTCTTAAGTTACATTGTGGATTTTCTTGAATTGCATCAAGGTGCATATCTGAGCAGACAAGGGTTTAAACATTGACAGATATGTAGGGTCTGACAATGCATATTATTTCATACTTTATATTTGAGCTGCGCTGTTGGTAAAAGGGGCTTAATGCAATGTGCGAAACGTCTTGTCCCAGATTAGCATGTGCAGTCCGCACAGGCTAATCTTGGATAACACATTCCGCTTTGATTGTATGTTTTTGTTTAAAGGAAGTCTCTTCTTAGCAAAAATCCAGTTTATGTGGAAAGTGTGCGTCTTCCATGATTCGACTGTACAACATGCACAGGCTAATCTGGGATGATTTTTTATGTACATGCATTTAACCTGGTTTTCTCCGAACAAGGCTCATATTAGCTGATGGAAAGCATTTTTCATGTCCATATCCTGATACTATCCCAATATCCATGTCAGTATCCTGATACTATCCCAATATCCATGTCAGTATCCTGATACTATCCCAATATCCATGTCAGTATCCTGATACTATCCCAATATCCATGTCAGTATCCTGATACTATCCCAATATCCATGTCAGTATCCTGATACTATCCCAATATCCATGTCAGTGACTCAGTATCCTGATACTATCCCAATATCCATGTCAGTATCCTGATACTATCCCAATATCCATGTCAGTATCCTGATACTATCCCAATATCCATGTCAGTATCCTGATACTATCCCAATATCCATGTCAGTATCCTGATACTATCCCAATATCCATGTCAGTATCCTGATACTATCCCAATATCCATGTCAGTATCCTGATACTATCCCAATATCCATGTCAGTATCCTGATACTATCCAAATATCCATGTCAGTATCCTGATACTATCCCAATATCCATGTCAGTATCCTGATACTATCCCAATATCCATGTCAGTATCCTGATACTATCCCAATATCCATGTCAGTATCCTGATACTATCCCAATATCCATGTCAGTATCCTGATACTATCCCAATATCCATGTCAGTATCCTGATACTATCCCAATATCCATGTCAGTATCCTGATACTATCCCAATATCCATGTCAGTATCCTGATACTATCCCAATATCCATGTCAGTATCCTGATACTATCCCAATATCCATGTCAGTATCCTGATACTATCCCAATATCCATGTCAGTATCCTGATACTATCCCAATATCCATGTCAGTATCCTGATACTATCCCAATATCCATTAACCATGAATGTGTTACCTATGAGTCACAAAAATATGCATACAATTGAAATGTGGCTTTTATTTACAATATAATGTAAAGTCTTAATCATTCATTTGTTTAAAGCCCATTTTAGACAAATGTCCGCCTTGAGCAGGAAAGGGGGCTAGCTGATGCACTTTCAGGCAGGGGTCTGGACCCTAGGTTTAAGGGCAAGGTCAGATTTCAAGGTCAAATGTCACATTGAGGACATGTGTACCTGACACTTTACCCTGAGCATAAAATTTGTCCAGCATTCATTGATTTTCATACAAGTTGCCAAAAGAGGTCAGCATGGTGAGACAGAATGGCATGTGCAAGAATCAGGTCAGTAGGTCCAAGATCAAGGTCACAATTAACCCTTTCCCATTTAGATGCAAAGTGAAAATGGCTATGTGCAAGACTGTTCAGGTTGTATGCTGTTTGCTGCAAATCAGTATCTAAGGGTTGGAAATGAAGCCTTTAAAACTTAAACTAGTAAGTAAGGTCTTAAATTAAAAGTTACTTTCTGAGACTAAAAACGCGTAAAAATACATATCTAAGTGCTAAACGGTTAAAGTTCAAAGGTCCAATGTAGAACACTTGACACTTTAGCAGAAGGATACTCGTGTTACAGGCTAATTTGGGATGACACTTTTCCTAAACTGGAGTTTTGCTAATCTATTGAGTCATGTTCTGAGAAAATTGGGCTTAATGCATGTGCATATAGTTTCATCCCAGCCTGCACAGGCTTATCAGGGACAACACTTTCCGCCTAAACAAGATTTTCTGTAAGAAGGGACTTCAAACAAAAAAAGGCCATAAAAGCGGAAAGTGCAGTCCCTGATTAGTCTGTGCGGACTTGACGCACATGCATTATGCCCAGTTTTCTTAGAACGCAAATCTCTAATTCTCTGTGTATCTCCACCCAGGTATATGTCGAGCCTGGGAGCACCACTGTGACAACATGTGTATATCAGCCTTGTGGGTGTGCGATGGAGAGAAGGACTGCAGCGAGGGTGAAGATGAGACGCATTGTGGTATGTAGGGCTTGTTTTGAGGTCACCTGAGCACAATGTGCCCATGACAAGCTTTGTCCGTAGCGCTTTGTCAACAGTTTCCGGTTTCCTTGTTAACACTCTATAGAGTTCTTCATGAAACCTGTTCAGAACATTAGTCCCAATGATATCTTGGCTGAGTTCAAAACTTGGTCATGCGAGGTCAAACACTAGGGCACCACTTCATATGAGCCCTGGGGTTGCGTGATGGAGAGAAAGATTGCACTGGTCAAACACTAGGGCACCACTTCAAATCAGCCGTGTGGTTGCGTGATGGAGAGAAAGATTGCACTGATGAGGAACATGAGTAACACTGTGGTAAGGGTTAGGGTTAGGACGGTTAGGGTTAGGGTTAGGAGGGTTAGGGTTAGGGTTAGGAGGGTTAGGGTAAGAATTGGGTTGTTGCTTAGTATTATACAGGGTCTCCTAACCAGATTTTGAAAGGAGTCGCAAACAAGTTTTTCAGGATGGCTTACCAGATTTCCACATTTATGTTATGGACGGCTTACAAGATTTTTGCATGTACAATAGGGACCGCTTACCAGATTTCCACATGTACAAAAAGGACAGTTTACCAGATTTTGGAAATAGCTGTATGTTTATGTTAAAAATAAGTCCACATATATGTGAGGGGTTATTTACGTGATTTAAGAGTAAGTCAACAAATATGAGAGGGTGTTCTTACCAAATTTAACAGTAAGTTGACATTTATGTAAGGGACTGCTTGACAGATTTTGAATTAAGTTCACATATGTGCAAGAGAGTAACCCTTTCCCCCATAAGAAGCAAAGTGAAAATGGCCTGTGCAGCCAGCATAAAACCAGAACAGCCTGCGATTAACTCGCAGTCTGTTAAGGTTTTATGCTGTTTGCTGCTCATTAGTAACTCAGGGTTGGAAATGAAGCCTTTAAAACTTGAATTTAGTTAGAAAGGTATTTTATTGAATGTACTTTTCTAAAGGGCTACAAATGCGTCAAAATACGTATTTAAGAGGTCAAGGTGTTATAAAATACAAGGCCATTATAGTGAGGGACCACGTGTTTTCATTTCAGATGCGTACACCTGCCCTCCAGACTGGTTTAAGTGCTCGGACGGTGTCTGCATACCACGCTATAAAGTCTGCGATGGCACCAGAGACTGCAAGGCTCCAATGGGGCTGTCTAATAAGAATATGACAAAGTGGAATGACGAGGCAGACCACTTGTGCAGTAAGTACAGTGTTGTGAATCCTTTTGATGAAGGTTTCCAAAATAAAAAAATCTCAACTTGTTTCATTTCCCTATCCAGCCATATTAGATTAACCCATTAACGCCAAAATTAGGGATGTCTAGAATATTTTTTTCTATATTTAGAATATTTCTTACAGAAATTCCTTTAAGCAAACAGTGCAAACCCAGATCAGACGCCCCATCATGTGGCGTCTCATTTGGGTCTACGCTGTTTGCCAAGGCCTTTTATCTAGACGCTAGGCATAAATGGGTTAACCAAAGTAAATACATCATAGAAGACGCATCTCAAGTCTCAATTACAAAAGAAAAGATAACACAATTTCCAGATTTGAGTAAATTGAATGTGATTTTTCTAAAAGGCCCCGGCCACATTCCTTAAATGGTGAAAAATAAACACTGGCAGTAAGTTACTGGGGCCATATTCAAGTCATGTTTTCAGGGTTTGACATTAACTTTTTTTACAGCAAGACCATCGGACCAGCTTCTCTTAAAATGTACTAGCCCGAATCTGATGTCTACTAGACCATAAATGACATAGCAAATGAACACAATTGTGTCATGTAACTGTTTAATCAGGATTTATCAGTAAATAATCAGGGAACACCAGAAAGTTATTTTGATGCATAGAGTTAACAGTTTTTGCTTTTCTTCGTCAAGTTCAAGCCATGGGAACTAAATTTTCCATTTAGGATAAAATTGATGTTTTTGTTTTTCTTAATATTTACGTTTCTTGTCAGTTTTTTCGTCGGATTCTTCTTTATTAACTGATTTGTCGGACAAAATCCGAACTTGAACAAAGCCATTCTTTAAATAACATTCTCTCGTCTGCTATGCCAAAATGTTTACATTGACGATACCAATTTTTCTATAGATGTGGTAAAAACATGCTGTAAAATTTTGCGACACTGCAGAAAAACATTAATATTCATGACTACTTGACCAATGGAAAAAGCAATTTCTGCTGGAAGCCCTCCTTTGCTTCTAAAAAAAGCGATGAATCATGTGAATGTTCTGCGTTTATTATTTATATACGCTAGTTTTGTTCTGATGTAAATAACGGATATGAGAGTAATTTTACACATTAAGAAAAAAGGTTTTTACAGCAGTTAGTTATAGTTTTATGAATCAATATAATTTTTTTTATGTACGGCCAGTTGGACCAGCTAGCCCGCAGTTTTACTAGCCAGACCACCGATCTTACTAGACAATGTCTGTCGGAGGTGCCTTAGTGTCGAACCCTGGTTTTCATTACTTGAACTCTGGGATTTCCCAACAAAATTGCAATCACTGGATTTACACATTTGTTTGTATACCACATTGTTTTTCTACATTTATCTTAAAATGATTCTGGTTGATATTAGCAGACGACACATTTCCCAGCATGCAAAGGGTTTAAACCAGAACTGCCTGCAATTTACGCGCAGACTGTTCAGGTCTTATGGTGCTGGCTACTTGTCAGTGTCTTAGCCCTTTGCATGCTGGGAAATTTGTTGTCTGCTTAAATGTTGTCTGCTGAATTTCTAAAATAAGCAATTTCTTTGATTTTTTTCAAAGAATACTTTCAGAATAACTAACAGTTTGGAGCCTGATGAGACGCCATGTTCTGTGGCGTCTCATCTGGATCCAAACTGTTTGCAAAGGCCTTCAAAATTCGGTTCCAGCGCTGAAAGTGTTAGGCTTGGAAAAGAAGCCTATAAAACTTGAATCTATACGCGAGAAAAGTATTTAATTAATTTGGATTGTCTATGGGACTACAAACGCATAATTGGGTCTGAGAAGTAAAGTGTTTTAGGAGAACTTTATTCATAACAAAAATCCAGTCAAGGTGGAAAGATTTGTCCCTGATAATGTATGGACTTCACAGGCTTATATCCTTTAGGCACCTGGGTGATTTTTGCAGCGAAACGCTGTAGCGTATTTTTCTCTCCTCAGAAGCGGGGCTTTTTTTAAAGGTAACAGCTACAATGTTGTTAAACATGCATGTTTTTTGCAATTTTCAATCCTGTAACGGATGTTTGCGTTTTTAAAAATACATTTTACGGTTTACAACGAAAATCGGGCCTAAAATACGATTTTACCCGTCACAGTTGTTTATGGTAATTTTTTTTATTGATTTTAAGTCTCAATTATTAACCAAAATAGTCGAAACTTTATTTGACGAGTTTATAATGAACAGACTGTATATTGAATATTCGAACGTCGCAGTCTTTATTAACCAGGTTTTCCGAAGGAAAAAACTGGTTATTAGATTGGCGAATGCGGGCGGGCTGGCTGGCGGGCTGGTGGGCGGGCTGGCGGGCGGGCAGAACAAGCTTGTCTGGGCCATAACTTTGTCGTTCATTGTGAGATTTTAAAATCATTTGGCACATTCGTTAACCATCATTAGACGGTGTGTCGCGCGAAAAAAATACGTCAATATCTCCAAGGTCAAGGTCACACTTTGAGTTCAAAGGTAAAAAAATAGCCATAAATGAGCTTGTCTGGGCTATAACTATGTCATTCATTATGAGATTTTAAAATCATTTGGCACATTTGTTCACCATCATGGGACAGTGTGTCGCACGAAAGAATCACGTCAATATCTCCAATGTCAAGGTCGCCACGACTAAAAATAGATTTATTTTAAAACAAACTTACAAAGGGGGTTAATTTTGTTTGTTCATTTCAAAAGTTCAGTTTGAGTTGTCTCCCTTTATCAGATTTTTTTTCACAATGAAAACCTTGTTTTGTGACAATTTTGTCCCTTGTTTAATTTTTGTCTTCGATTAAGTTTCAGTTCATTTACAAACATTGATAATTGTATTTTTTAAGAAAAAATGTTTCAGGGTTCCTACACTTAAATGTTGTCAGGTTTTGAAACAACGGAATTTGTATGTGCTCTATTAACGTTTGTAGTCGTTCACTGCAAAAATTGCCCCGGTTTTGAGGAGAGAAAAAACATGTACGTTCTAATAAGTTACAGGTGTGCAAAGGATATATAAATTTGGACAACACTTTACGAACACATATTAACCCTTTCAGTGCGGGAACCGAATTTTGAAGGCCTTTGCAAACAGTTTGGATCCAGATGAGACACCACAGAACTTGGCGTCTCATCTGGATCCAAACTGTTTGCTATTCTGATAGTATTCTTTGGAAAAAAATCGAAGAAATGCTAATTTTAGAAATTCAGCAGACGACAATTTAGCAGACGACAAATTTCCCAGCATGCAAAGTGTTAAGCCCAGTTTAGCAAGAGTGCTCCTATTTTTATGTCCCCAACTATAGTAGTGGGGGACATATTGTTTTTGCCCTGTCTGTTGGTCTGTCTGTTGGTCTGATGGTCTGTCTGTTGGTCTGTTGGTCTGTCTGTTTGCGCCAACTTTAACATTTTGCAATAACTTTTGCTATTATGAAGATAGCAACTTCATATTTGGCATGCATGTGTATCTCATGAAGCTGCACATTTTGAGTGGTGAAAGGTCAAGGTCATCCTTCAAGGTCAGAGGTCAAATATATGTGGCCAAAATCGCTCATTTTATGAATACTTTTGCAATATTAATGATAGCAACTTGATATTTGGCATGCATGTGTATCTCATGGAGCTGCACATTTAGAGTGGTGAAAGGTCAAGGTCAAGGTCATCCTTCAAGGTCAAAGGTCAAATAAATGTGGCCCTAATCGCTTATTTTATAAATACTTTTGCAATATTGAATATAGCAACTTGATATTTGGCATGCATGTGCATGTCATGGAGCTGCACATTTTGAGTGGTGAAAGGTCAAGGTCATCCTTCAAGGTCAGAAATCAAATATATGTGGCCCAAATCGCTTATTTTATGAATACTTTTGCAATATTGAAGATAGCAACTTGATATTTGGCATGCATGTGTATCTCATGGAGCTGCACATTTTGAGTGGTGAAAGGTCAAGGTCATCCTTCACAATGTCAAGGTCATCCTACAAGGTCAAACATCATATAAGGGGACATTGTGTTTCACAAACACATCTTGTTTCAATTCTTAAAAAAATGGCCCCACCTTTTTCATTGAGAGCAGCTCAAACATAATTCATTACAGATGTTGCATGTGCAATTCACAAGTGAACTGCAAGAACAAAGAGAAGTGCATGGATATTAATGCTCAGCTGTGTGACAAAAATATGATGTTTCTTTACAGAGGCAGCATTTACCATTCACGAGGTGAAGTGTAAGAACAGAGAGAAGTGCCATCGATATAAAAATATAGAATGTTTTATAAACCCCCACCATAGGCGGAGGGATATTATTTTGGCGTTGTCTGTCCATCCGTCCGTCCGTCTTTCCGTATGTCCGGCCGGCACTTTTGTGTCCAGAGCCATATCTTGGATGTGCTTAGGGGGATTTCCTTGAAACTTTGTATGAGTATATATATGGATAAGAGGATGATGCACGCAAAATGGTACTTTACACCATCGGATAATAACGGAGTTATGGCCCTTTGTATCTTGAACAAATGCTTTTTTTGTGTGTCCGGAGCAATATGTTGGAAGTGCTTTGACGGAGTTGATTGTAACTTGGTATGAGTATATATATGGATATAAGAGGATGATGCACCTTGGTGTTGTCCATCCGTCAAGAAAACTTTTGTGTCCAGAAGTATAATGGCGGGGGATATCAATTCAACGAATTTTTGCTTCAGAGGCAACATGTGCCATTCACGAGGTCAAGTGCAAGAACAGAGAGAAGTGCATAGATATCAGTCAGTTGTGTGACCAAGTGAACGACTGCTCGGACTCCTTAGATTCATCCGACGAAATTAACTGCCTGCCATGGAACGGTTTGTTACATTCACCTGGCCTTGGAAACATACAAATTAAATGCCTTAATTAAAACGGTTTGTTACATTTTCCTGGCCTTGGAAACATTAAAAATTAATTGCTTGCCTGCAAAAATTCTTTTACATTTGCCTGACTTTGGAAACATATAAATTAATGTTTTATTTAAATAACTGCCTTTCTGGGAACAATTTGTTACATTTGCCTGGACATGGAAATATAAAAATTAATGTTTCTTTCAATAATTTATTTTAAAATTAAGTTTTTTCTCCATACTTCTTATTTAAAATCTTGTGCATTCTTGTATGAGTCTATTTATCCGTTTTCTTCCTGCAGTGTTTTTTTCACCATTTTGCGCATGGGGCCGGGTCCCTTTGAATTGGAAAATTTGCAGTGTTTTGACTAAAATTGTGAAATTAGTGATGTTGCTGTTTTGCTTAAAAATGCTTCAAATTGAAAATAGAACTGTTTTCAGTATTATTTTTACAAAGTTTGAACTTATATGGCTGTATTGGAGATGAACAAACTTGGTAAAATCTGTAAAAATAAATTGTTCTTGTTTGGAAATTTTTCAATCTGGAATTTTTACGTCCCATTTGGGAAAAATATTTATAAAAAATTCCATTGGGAATGGGGACGAATGCTGGACCCAATTTTAACTAAAAAACACACACTGTCCTGTGGTGGTATTTCAGTCACTAAGTGCCCATCGAACCACACGTGTCAGCACAGCTGTAGCATGAACACCACACTTGGAAGGATGTACTGCACATGCAAACCGGGCTTCGAGCTTGGGGCGGACGGAAAGAGTTGTAGGGGTATGTAGTCGGGGAACTTGGGTTTGTAGCCAGCAAATTGGTGGTATTTAGCTGGTAATTTGGCGGTTTGTGTCGGTAATTTGGTGGTTTGTAGCCGGAAACTGTGCAAAAGGCAGAAATATGATGTGCAATTGGATTTAGTCCATTGATATAGTAATGTTTTGCCTTACATTTCGCCATTATATTCGAGACTCGCTCTGGGAAAATGGGGTTTAATGCATTTGCTTAAATTGTTGTCTCAGATAAGCCTGTGCAGTCTACACAGGCTTATCAGAGACCACACTTTTTGATTTTATGATAATTTTCATTCAAAGGATGTCTCTTCTGAGCAAAAATCCAGTCTAGGCGGAAAGTGTGGTCCCTAATTAGCCTGCGCAGACTGCACAGTCTGTTTTCTCAGAGCAAGGCACATTTGTATTATCCTTCTGCTTTGTAGCAGTTAACTACGTTAAGGCAATCACAACATGTGTACTTAGTTAATGCCATTTATCTTTCAACATTTTGGCTTACACATTATCATCCAGAAAAAGATGTAAATGATAGGTTTGACTTGCAGGCTGTTCTGGTTTTATGCTGTTTGCACATAGCCATTTTCACTTTGCTTCTGAGTGGGAAATTTAAAGTGTTAAAAAGTGGATGTTCCTCTTTCACAGTGATGAATCCATGCAACAAGTTCGGCGCCTGTGATCAGTTGTGCATCCCTGAGAAGGAGAAGCCTTTCTGCATCTGCGCAACAAATTACAAAGAGGAGACATTGGTGTATAATGATACCTTAAGATACAGATTTTGTTCTGCCATAGGTGAGTATGGCAACAGCAAAAAGTAAAATAGCAGTGATTTTGTCACTTTTTACCTTTTAGGGTTAAGGTCAGAATATTCATATTCGGGGATTTGATAGCAAAAGGATAGTAAGAGGTTAAAAAGTAAGGTTAATTGAGGAGTTAAGTTCTGGCTCCTAATTGATAAAAAAAATGGAATATTTAAATTTATGAGGACATGATAAACTTTTAATTGTTCGTGCCAGTCTTAACTTGTTGGAAAAAGTTTGATAGTTTTGTAATAGATCCAAAAAATGGAAATAAGCCATGAAATGTTCTTTTTGAAGGCTAAAGAGGGATCCTTTTAATTGACGGTGGTGGTAATAATATGAATTTAAAGTAAATAATGGTGATTTTAAGATGTATTGTTAATAGGGTGGGGGGGGGGGGCAGTTGTGTTAGAAGATTATGAATGTAAATGTTATGTAAAATGTGCAATACATTATTTCTATTCAGTAAGAAAACATTAAATTTAAGTTGTTAGGTCAGCATTGAACAAATACTTGTGGCTAGTTTTTATGCCCCCTTTCGAAGAAAAGAGGGCATATAGTGATCGGACTGTCTGTCTGTCTGTCTGTCCGTCTTTCCGTCACACTTTGCGTTTAGGTTTCAAAAAATGCTCATAATTTCTATGTCCCTTGAGATATAACCTTAATATTTGGTATGCATGTGTATATAGACAAGGCCTTTCCATACGCACATATTTTTACCCCTGTGACCTTGACCTTGAACTCAGGGTCCACGTTTAGGTTTCGAAATCTGCCTTTAGGTTTCGAAAAAAGCTCATAACTTCTATCAAGCATTTATAGGGGGCATAAGTCATCCTACATGACAGCTCTTGTTTATTTTAGAATTGAGCTTCTCTCTGTATAAACCTGGCTCAATGCATGTGCTTCAAGTGTCCTTCTTGATTAGCCTGTGCAGTATACACAGGCTAATCAGGGATGACACTTTTGGCTTTTATGGTATTGAAACAAAGTCTCTTATAAGCAAAGCAAAAATCCAGTCTAGGCAGAAAGTTTCGTTCTTGATTAGCCTGTATAGACAGCACAGGCTAATCTGGGACAACACTTTACCTATGTGCATTTAGCCCCATTGTCCCGGATCAAGGCTTAACCGTTTGCATGCTGGGAAATTTGTCATCTGCTAAAATGTTGTCTGCTGAATTTCTAAAATTAGCATTATCTTTGCTCTTTTTGAAAGAATACTATCAGAATAGCAAACAGTTTGGATCCTGATGAGACGCCACGTTTTGTGGCGTCTCATCTGGATCCAAACTGTTTGCAAAGGCCTTCAAAATTTGTTTCCAGCACTGAAAGAGTTAATTGTATTATTTTTCATGTTTGCAGGAAATGATCCCAAGCTGCTGATACCTGATGAAAACAACCTCTATATACAAAGTCACAACCTGACTCAATCTCGGGTAAGTATCTTGTGTTTTGCAAATAGTTCTACCCAGGAAATAGACTCGAGAGTTCGAATAATCCCTAGGGCTTTAAAAAAAATTGAGGTTAAATAAATAGGTTTAAATTAAATGGACTGTGATTGAAATTCTCCAGTATTGGACGTGAGTTGTATATACCGGTAGATATGAAGCTGTGCTCTGAATCTTTATGACTTCTGTGTGGCTTGGTCATGAAATTTTGTCTGTGGCCATTTTTATGAGTCAAGTAGGGCAGTTGTCAAAAATTAATAGTACAATTATTGGAAACCATTATGGCAAAGTTCTTAACCCTTTTCCACTTAGAAGCAAAGTGAAAATGGCTATATGCTAACAGCCTGCAAGTGGTGCATTTGTAGTCCCTTAGAAAGTTAAATTTAATTAAAGACTTTTACTTGATTAAAAATTTTTAAGTTTTATTTCCAACCCTTAGATACTGATGAGCAGCATACAGCATAAAACCTGAACAGACTGCGAGTTACTCATAGGGTTTTCTCGTTTTACGCTGGTTGCATATAGCTCTTTTCACTTGGCTTCTGAGCGGGAAAGGGTCACATGACATACCTTTAAAATTAGTAGAACGTGAGCAGCAAACAGCATAAAACCTGAACAGGCTGCGAGTAACTGTTTTACACCAATGGGGCGAAATATTTTAATTCCATAAATATAGACCTCGCAAGTGTTTCATCTGGCATGCATGATGGTCATTATATACTTAATAGTTTACCTATATACTTCAATGTAAAAGAGACAACTTCAATCGAAAATAAATGCAACAATTTGCACATAGAGAACCCCATAACCATATCTTTTCTTAAAGGCCATTCTAAGCGGAATTGATTTATGCAATAAAAAAGATGTCATGTTCAATCCAAGAAAGAACTTGACACGCATCAAAATCAACTGTTTTTGCAACTTTTTATTCAGCTGTTTCTTAGTGGAATGTAACCTTTTTCAGTGCAATGCTTTTCTATAGTCTCCAAATTTATCATTTTTCAGGGATTCAGTAGTGAACACCTATTCATGCCCTACCATTAACTCCGCATAATAAAACCCGAACAATAGGTTAAAGTGTAAAACATGCCTTCGAGTCAACTATGATAATTTTTTAGAGAGTACAGCCCTACATGAACCGATTATTTAGTATACTGTAACCTGATGTATTTATTTAAATCCATTCGTTTTCAGTACATCTTAAACGGGGCCAGCGACAAAGACAGCACGCTGGGTAAAGTTATCTCCCTTGATGTGGACACGACATCAGCTGAAGAGGTGTCCGTGTTCATCCTGCAGAGGCTCAACGAGCGTAACATGATCGTGAAGGCTGTTCACAAACAGAACACCAAGGGGAACAGTAACAGTCCGAATAAACGAGAAGCTGATCCAGTGATGAAGTTGACTCCCTTGGCTAATGTAAGTGGATTGTAACCCTTTGCATGCTGGGAAATTTGTCGTCTGCTAAAATATCGTCTGCTGAATTTCTAAAATTAGCATTTTCTTCAAATTTTTTCAAAGAATACTATCAGAATAGCAAACAGTTTGTTCTGTGGCGTCTCATCTGGATCCAAACTGTTTGCAAAGGCCTTCAAAATTCGTTTCCAGCACTGAAATAGTTATAAAAAAAAATTTAGGGTTCGGTAATAAAGTTTTTTAGCTTAATGTTTTGAGGAAAAGGTAAGCTATTACACAGGCCCAGATTTTTCAACTTTAAATATGTCTTTGTGGTTGTTAAATCAAATAACTGACACAAAATGTTTGTTACACTATCACAGCCAAAGAATAGTCAAGCAGTATTTTAAGATTACACTATTATACTTGTATTGTACTTTTGCACTGGATAACAAAAAAAAAGATAAAGTATAAAAATAATTGCTTCACATAATAGCCTTATCTGAAACAAAGAGTAATAAAAGAGAATATATATTGTCTTAAAGTGTCCACAAACCTGGATGTTCTGGAGGGAAGAAAATAAATTTTAATATCATAAATACACACCTGCTATCCCTAGCTATATCTTTCCAAAGTGGGTTAGCTACTCCAGAAATCTTCAAGTGACGGCCACCTCTCCTACTGAAAACAGATCAGGTTAAACATAGTATAATGTAACCTAACCGGAAATCAAGAACCGTAACTCATCTTCCTTATCTGGAGAACACAGACCGCCATTTTTCTGCTCCTGTGGAATTTTGTGTTTTCTTTCATTTCTGCGTGGTGTTTTGGGTTTTTGATTTGATAAATTACATAATTTGTCATTTCTGCTATATTCAGAAATCTTTTCTCTTTAAATTACGTTGTAAATATTGTTATTTTCAGATTTTGCCGGTTTTTTCTTCGGGCTCGTGCACTTGTGCACGAGCTTTTCGTGGGTTAGTCAAAAAGTATTTTGTACAGTTTATAAACCGTATTTAACGGTTTTATTCATCATAATTGTCACTTAATATTGTTTCTTGCGTAAATTCTTTTCTAGTTTCAAATTAAGAAATTAGAATGAGTTTTCAATTACGTGGCGTTTGTGGTCATTTAAAAGCGTCGTGGGATAACCACGACACTTGTTTATCATGCACTTTGTATACAGTTGACCATAAATGTTCTATTTGTAGTTCATGGGACGATGACATTTTGCAGAAAGCAATACGTTGCAGAACGTTTTTGAGCAAGAAACGACCAGATGTACCATCAACAGATGGTTTTTGCCCGGTGACTTTACAGACGTCAGATGATCAATTGCAGCATCAGTCACTGGGTATCAGGCAAGGTGGCGATTGTACTTTACCATTGAAAAGTCGATCAACATCAGACCTTATGGCGACAACTGTCAGCCAGTCTTTGCCTGATGGCATTGGTCAAGGACATCGACCAATGACTATAAGCCTCCAGTACCTGATCCGAATTCTGGTTTAGATTTCTCTTAATTACCTATTCAGGATCCTGACATGAATAAACTGTTGCTTACCATACCTAGTTCTTCAACATGGGTTTCGGTTCCTTATTCCATCTAGAACAATGGAAAGAAATAGAGAAGAGCATTAGGTCTATCTAACCAAATAGACTTAATGCTGGCAACTATCTTGCGCCTTGTTTGTGATTGGTCAGATTCGGTTCGGGATGAACTTCGGGATTTATTGATACATTTATCCCTGAACGACATTGAACCTTTCACATAATGCTGCTTTTTCAATGTCGGAGATGTTAAGGATTCTCAGAGATCTTATTCTTTTTTCTTTACCTAAAGATTTTCTATTAGAGCCAGGTATGAATTCGCTCAGGGCAGCACCTCTCATCAGGATTTCTTTTCGGTGGAAAGATACAAGAAGCACTCACAGCTGATAAAGATGATCAACTTCATGCTTCTCTTGCAAGAAAAAACTCTGGACAACGCCAAGGGGCCTTTAAGCGACCGGCTTCTAGACCACCGGCAGGTCCAGTAGTTAAGAAGGATAAGAGGAATAATCTTTCCTCTAAAAAACCTTCCTGGAATCCTCGGTCAGGTTCTAATAGATCTACTCCAAGTAACAGACCATCTTTTTCTCAGCGGTCCTCTGTTAGGAACCCTGCTAAAAAGAACAAACCTCAGCTAGATAAGAGGAATTCCAAACCTCCTGTCGGCAGGGGCGGGCCTCCTTCTTATCAGCCCTAGGAAACAACCCTTTCTACCACAGATGCCGGAAATACCAGTAGGGGCCAGGCTTCTACATTTTTTAAATCGATGGCTTCAAATAACTTTGGACACTTGGGTTCATTCTCTTGTTATAAAAGGCCTGACTTTTCAATTCGAGAACAGACCTCCTCTTTCACGCGTCCCCATAGAATTGGTATCTCCGCATCCTCATATTCCAGAGTCCATAAGTGTTCTTCTGGAAAAACAGGCGGTAGGAAGGGTACAAGATCCATATTCTCCAGGGTTTTACAGACGTCTTTTTCTTGTTCAAAAGAAAAATGATTCCTGGAGACCAGTAATAGACTTAAAAGCCTTTAACATGTATCTACTCAAACCAACTTTCAAAATGGAGACTCCGTCCTTCATACGGGACTCCATCAAACCTCTGCACTGGGGGGTGTCCTTGGACTAGGAAGATGTATACTTCCATGTTCCTATATCCCAACTACGGAAAGTACCTGCGATTTGCCTTTCAAGGCCAGGTTTACCAGTTCCGAGCGATGCCATTTGGGTTGGCAACGGCTCCACTAGTCTCTACCAAGCTAATGGCTGCGGTCGGAGCACACCTCCGGGTGCAGGGTATCCTTCTTCTCCAATATTTCGACGACTGGCTGTTACACCAGCACGATCGTCCATTGCTTCTGCGTCACCTAGAATTCTCTTGGAAGGAACTCCTATCCTTGGGACTCCTTCTAAATGCGGACAAGTCAGATGTCATTCCTTCTCAAGATTTCACTTTCGTTGGAATATATTTTTTGACTCGCGTCAATCAGGTCAGAGTTTCACATCAACGTATATCAGACCTTTTGCTGAAAGTCAAATGGGTTTTGTCCCAATCTCATATAACAGCTCAAGAATTTTCTCTCTCTCAACGGTATCCTGAGCTCAGTAGCAGACTTTGTGCAGTTGGGACGTCTGTTCCTTCGTCCTATTCAGCATTACCTCTCAGCGTGTTGGAAATGGTCTCCGGACAATCTGTTTACAAAGATTCCAATTTGTCCAGAATTAGTGCCCCATCTTCAGTGGTGGCTAGACGAGGACAATCTCTTGGCAGGAGTACCCCTTCTTCATCCGCAACCTTCTTTATTCCTAATTACGGATGGGAGCAAGGAAGGGTGGGGTGCTCATCTGGAACCACTCAGTCTGATAATTTCAGGGTCGTGGTCTCATCAGGAGTCACAGCTACATATCAACAATCTAGAAATGCGAGCAGTTTTTCTCGCAGTATCTCATTTCCAGTCACGTCTTCAAGACTTGTGTGTGATGGTGTCAACAGACAACACGTCAGTTGTGATTTACATCCAGGCGCAGGGGGGAACACATTCTCACTCCCTGTATCTGGAAACCAAGGAATTACTTGTTCTCTGCAAGACGCTCAATATTTCTCTTCTGGCCAAATATCTTACTAAGGCTCCATACGAACCTCTAGATCAAGCTTCTTTCCAGTTCCTAACTTGGAAGACAGTTTTCCTTCTTACTATGGCTTCAGCCAAAAGGAGAAGTGAAATTCATGCTCTTTCTATCGAGGATGGTCATCTTCGTTTTGATTCCTCAAATGGATCTGTAACGTTGTTATGTCAGCCAGAATTCCTTGCTAAGAATCAACTCCCCTCTATGGCTTCTAAACCCTTCAAAGTCTTTCTAATACTTGTGGACATGAAGATGATGATAGACTTCTTTGCCCTGTCAGGGCGTTAAAATTCTATCTTAAAAGAGTAAAGTCTATTCGAGGTTCTTGTAAGAGACTTTTCATTCCGTTAAAAGGGGGGGATAGTCTGCGGCTTCTATTTCTCGATGGGTAGCCTCGACTATAAGGAAGGCTTACTCTTCTCTGTCATCTAGGGATTTATCCCTGTTTATGATTAGACCACATGTTTTAAGAGCTCTTTCGGCTTCGTGGGCGTATATAAATAATGTTCCACTTTCTGAAGTGCAGGTGCTATCCAGAAACTAAGTACAATACTGTACTAACAAAGATTGTATGAGGACACATTTCGACTATCTCTGGCTGAAAAACCTGATTATCGGTTTTTGCTGTGATGGGAAAATATAAAGAGTACCTCCCGCCACTGCTACAAAATCAGCTTGGGATAGCATGGGTATTTATGATATTAAAACAAATTTTTCTAAAATAAAATTCATTTTAATTATTAAATACTGTAAACGTATAGAAATTCGTTGGTATGAAATTTCGTGGTTTAATAAAAAAAAACTACTGATTCGTTGACACGTAATTTCGTGGATTTCAAATAAAAAACAACTAATTCGTTGATACATAATTTCGTGGGTTTCAAATTTTCGGGGAAGACTGACGGCAGTTAAACTTTTATTAAAACAACCAGAGTTATAACGAAGCATAATCTGCTGATCTGTGTTGACAGCAAGACTTGAGGTTTATGTGCAATGAAGCATGAAAGTGTTGCCGATAATTGTCAATATGAGCGATAAAATGGCGCACTTGTGGGTCCCTGCTCGCTAATTGCCATCATTGTTGTTTTGACAATATTTGCAATTCTCAGCGCAATCGGTCCCCTAGTAGTACAATTGAGTAATAAGGTCCCCAAAATCACGTGTGAAAATCGTTATGTCTCTTTTAACTTTAATTGGCACTAATTGACAAATGTGAAAAATCTGCAAGCTGTTAATTTGAGGACGTCACGTAAATGAGAACAATCGTTGATGTTATATTTATTAACCATACATACGTACGTTAATGTATAAAACGTACATTAAAGATGATCGACAAAAAAAGAAAAACTCACAAGACTTTAGATTTTTATTAATGCACTTGATGGCGAACAAATTTATATTTTATATAAACACACTGTCATTCATATTAAGTATTCATTAACATCGTAGTTCTTATCATACTAAGTAATCATAAACATGTTAGTAAATATCAAACAAATATAATTCATGTCAAATGGGTGGAAAATAAGAACATTTTTGATTCGGAAATATTTAATTAGTCAAGATATAGCGTAATGCGACCTACTGAAGTGAAGTAACTATAACAAAAAAAACAAATATCTCGGATAACCGACAACAAAAGAAAGTATCGGCATTGGCATTCCGAAATGACAGATTTTGGATAAAAAATGTAAAAATAATCGTTGGTACTTGAATTCGTGGTTCAGCGGACCAACAAAATCTACGAAAATTCGTACCACAAGAAATTTAATGATTTAACAGTACTTACCTGCTATCGGTAAGTCCTACCTCTCAACCCCGCTCATCGTTTTATATTTTCATAATTAAGTTGAAAAGGAAGATGAGTTACGGTTCTTAATTTCCGGTTAGGTTACATTATACTATGTTTAACCTGATCTGTTTTCAGTAGGAGAGGTGGCCGAATTCTGGCACTTGAAGATTTCTGGAGTAGCTAACCCACCTTACCTTGAAAAGGTATAGCTAGGGAAAGCAGGTAAGTATTTAATAATTAAAATGAATTTTATTTTAGAAAAATTTGTATTATTAATATTAAATGTAAAGTTAATGTCACGTTGTATACCGAAACCTTTACAATAGAAGTTTTGAAAAATTACACTGACTTGTTTAATATCAACATATTTTTATTTGTTTCATCTGTGTTTTGGCAGAAATCTAATACTGTAAAAGCATCTGTATAAGTGGACATGAATTTCTTGTTGTGTTTTTATAATGATTTAAAAAAATCAAATTCCAGGATATCTGATTTGAAAAAAAAAAATGAGGAATTTGAATTTTCCAATGTGGTTTTGTTAAAATCATTCATGGATCGGTCAACCCACAAAATCAACAAAAATGTATGTCACACCAATAATAATGATTTAACAGTATTTTGAATGACTCACAGGACCTGACTGATCCTCGCAGCATAGCAGTGGACTGGATTGGCAAAAACCTGTACTGGACAGACATACAGGCGACCAAGATTCACATGCTCCACTACAAGGATGTTAACGTGGCTGCCAGAAAGGTCACGGTCATTAACGAGGGTCTTCTGAGGCCTTTTGCTATAGCCGTGGATCCAATTGTCGGGTAGGTGGACATTTATGTTTATTCCGTTATTTAACTCTTTCTTCCATTAGAAGCAAAGTGAAAATGGCTATGTGCAAACAGCATAAAACCAGAACAGCCTGTGAGTTACTCGCAGTCTTTTCAGGGTTTAGGCTGTTTGCTGCTCATAAGTATCTAAGGGCTATAAATGTTGCCTTTAAAAGTTGAATTTAGTAAGAAAGGTATTGAATTTAGTTTAACCTTCTTCTAAGGGACTACAAATACGTAAACATACATATCTAAGTGTTAAAGGGATGATATAAGCCTTGGTGTGGGAAATCTATGTTAATAATTATGTCAGTGTGTTTGTGAAGCATTATCAGGACCTTTTTTTATGTCATAAATACTGACCTGCTATCCCTAGCTTTCTCCTTTCCATGGGGAATTTAATCATCCGGAATTTTAACTGGGAATCGGCCACCTCAATACCGTAATACAGGCCAGGTAAAACATAGTAAAATGCAACCTAGGCAAAAATCAGTAACCATCCCTCATTATTCTCTCCAGATCAACCAGGTGTATACGTGTCTTTTACGGCTCTGAATTGAAAATTGTTTTTATGCCCCCAGAACAAAGGTTCTGGGGGCTTATTAAAATTGCACCGTCAGTCCGTCCGGATTGGTTTTCGCTCAATAAGTCAAGCAATTATCATCAGATCTTCACCAAACTGCATGAAAATGAGTAAGGCAATAACATCTAGGTCAAGTTCAATAATCGGCCAAATTGACCCAGACGCTCTTGAGTTACGGCCCTTGAATCGTTGTAAAATTGTTTTTTTTCTTGTTTCCACTCAATAACTCAAGCAATTGTCATCAGATCTTCACCAAACTTCATGAAAATGTGTAAGGCAATAACATCTAGGTCAAGTTCGATAATCGGCCAAGTCGACCCAGACACTCCTGAGTTACAGCCCTTGAATCATCGAAAAATTGCGTTTTTCTCGTTTCCGCTCAATAACTCAAGCAATTGTCATAGGATCTTCGCCACACTTCATAAAAAAGTGTAAGGCAATAACATCTAGGTGAAGTTTGATAATCGGCCAAATTGACCCAGACACTCATGAGTAGCTCTTGAATCATCGAAAAATTGCGTTTTTTCTCGTTTCCGCTCAATTACTCGAGCAAATTTCATAGGATCTCCGCCACACTTCATGAAAATGTGTAAGGTCATAAAATCTAGGTCAAGTTCGATAATCAGCCAAATTGACTAGGACACTTCTGAGTTATGGCCCTTGAATCATGAGTTTTTTTCCTTATGTTATGAAGTTGTGCATGTTGGATTGTTATTGACCTATATCAAAACTGAACTTTTTTATGCCCCCGGTAAGGTGGCATATAGCAGTACCACTGTCCGTCTGTCTGTCTGTCGCACTTTTGCGTTTAGGTTTCGAAAAATGCTCATAACTTCTAGGTCGCTTCAGATGTAACCTTCATATTTGATATGCATGTGTATATGCACAAGGCCTTTCCATACGCACACAAATTTTGACCACTTCGACCTTGATCTTGAACTTAGGGTCCGCGTTTAGGTTTCAAAATCTGCGTTTAGGTTTCCAAAAAGCTTTTTGGGGGCATATGTCTTCCAATGGAGACAGCTCTTGTTCGATTTATTTCACTTGGTTGATTGGGGTTTTAATAGATAAATTGTGTCTTTTTATTTCTCATTTGGATTATTTTTTGTTGATTTAATGGACTTTTGTTTCATTTGTAAAGGTAAGCCATGCTTGCTTTTATCGAACAATGGTTTATTTCTACCATGCTGGGTGTTTTCAGGCGCGAACAACCACGTGCAAAATGTGCTCTTCTAATACATTGCTAGAACGTGCAAAGCATGTTCTTCTAATGTGTTAAGAGATCGTGCAAAGCGTGTTCTTCTATTGACAGATTGTTTATCATTTGCCATTGTGTGCAATAATGAATTTAACGTTCCGTATGAAAATCTTATTCATCGTCATTTTATTTTTCATCTGTTTTGAATTAAACTTTTGTTTAATTTATGATCTACGGCAGTGTTATTATATGTACAATTTATTTTCTCTTTTACAATAATAACTGAGATAATGTTTATTATTTTCAATATTGGCAAATGTGCCGTAGGCTAATCTGGTCTGTGACCAGTTTATTGTTGAATATGTTTTGCTCTTGTTTTTCATATAATTAACTACATGATGGTCGCAGATACAAGAGTTGATAAATACCCGGTGACTTTGCAGACCATGGATGACAAGTTGCAGCATCAGTCACGTGGTACCGGGCAAGATGGCGACCGTACTGAGCTTATTAAGTTGAACAGTCGGTCATCATCAGACCATATGGGTTCCCCTATACACCGGTCATCATCCGTTGACCCACTGGACATGATATGACCGGTACTTCACCGAGGACGTTGATCACGGACCTTTGGCTCTGCATTGATCGACATCTGGCCGGTCCGGCCACCGGTCCGGTCAACGTTTATCACCAGTCATCACCGGTCTGGTCACCGTTCATCACCGGTAAGGTCCGGTCACCGTTCATCAACAGTCACCGGTCATCACTGTGCACCGGTTCGTTCACCGGTCAACGGTCAGAAGAAGTTTTTCATCATCATCGGACTATTGTTGTTGTTGTTGTTGCTGTTGTTGTTGTTGTACTATTCTTCTTCTTCGTCGTCGAAGGACTCATCATTGTCAACAATCTGTCACCATAGATACAACAGGATAGACATCGGACATGCCTCTCGTTAACTGAGCACAACAGGATAATCATCGAACACACGTCTCCTTCATTGAGCAGTTCTCGGTGTCGATACGCTCGTAAGCGATCAAGTCAACTCTCACGGAGACAATAATGTAGGAGACCTTATTTCCAGCGTAGCAGAACAACATTTCGGCATAGCAGGTATATGGGACATCGACACTCCTCACCTAGGCATTAATGTACCTACTGGTCATATCGACGATCTCCATTTTATTCCTTTACGGAGAATCATGTCTCCATTCCACGTGTGTTGGTTCCCCTACGGCATCCACACATGTTGCAGTCACTGAACCGTGTTTGTATACGAACACTAGTTCGTTTAACTTTCAGGCTTCGGGATTAGGTGTTCATTTCTCCACTATGACTACAATGGACACTTTATGCCTATTAATACTGATAATCTACCGTTGTTTTCCGGTTTACATTATCAGATGACTTCGTGGATGGTCATTCTTCTGCACCAGATTTTTCCATTCTGACACATTTATATTATACCGGTCATTTCACCGGACATCGGTCACCATTCACCGGTCATATCACCGGTCACTGGTCACCGGTCAGAATAAGAAGTCGTTCAGCATCATCGGATTATTTTTCCTCCTCATCTTTGTTATCATCATAGGATTATTCTTCCTCCTCTTCTTCATCATCAAATGAATCTTGGTCGTCTGATTTAATGATCTCTCATCGTTATCGGATTGGATTTTTGTTACGCTCTTCTTTTCCGAGCAGTTCTCGACATTAATATCAGACCATATGGATTCACCCATATGTCGGTCTATAACTGGTAAAGCACCGGTCATATTATGACTGGTCCGTTTACCTGGCGAAAGTTACCGGTCATTGACTGGTCCGGTTCGGTCACCAGTTACTCATCACCGGTATAACACTGTGTTTTCATCGGTCAATTTTATAGTATCACGGGTATCTTCTACATTACCTAGTTGTAAACCCCTGGCTATGATTGTATTGAATACAATATTTTATGGATTCAACAATCTACATGACATTTTGTGTTTTTCAATACTGATGTTCTACTGGCGACCGTTGGTTACGAAATCATCTCCACTGACTTGGTCTATGGTTGATTTTCCTGACCAGCTATCCATTAGGGTGCTGTTTATGAACTACTCATACTAGAAGATTATGAAATACTTATATCTGTTATTTCTACTTCTATCTCAAGCGGCTACATGCAGACTAATGGTCTTGCAGATAGTTCGGCTGAAGTCTAGCATTGAGGTTGAACATTACTATTTGACCTCTATTAATGTATGTTCGAGACCCAAAGGATGAATTGTTTTAACCGCCTTTTCCTGTTGGCTACAGACTTTGCAGTCACTGTCACGGAATAGTTGGGACACATACGTGACTCTAGCAGGATTAGCAAGTCGACTTCTGCTTTTCTATTGCTCCTACGACAGTGCACATTTTCAAGTTACTGGAATCAACAAGATTTCTGACACTATCATACTTTCACTTTCTATGCCAGTTGTTTCTACTACTATCTCAGTTTTTGTTACTCCATGTTGGAGAATTAATAACTGAGAGAGTTCTGATACATAGGATTACCTACCAGATTGACCGCATGGCGGCCACAGTATTGTAGATGGCTTGGGAGCTATTAAACTCAGATCTTAGATGCTAAGGATTTGGAGGTACCTCATCTTCTCTTTACATCTTCAAGATTCCATTGCTGGAGACAATTTTATTAGACAACTTTTCCCTATTAAAGTTCTTCTTCTATTACACTTCTGGCCATAACATGCCGTCTTCCTATAACTGATCGTATTCCTTTCGTAATTCGTCTGGTTAGGAGTCTTGAAGTAAATGGATTAATCAAGCTAGATTTGAAGACTTCCAAGCATTCTACCGGCAAGGGTCGATCTCTTTCATGTTATTCCTAGGGTTTTCACCCTTTTCTGCCACCACACCTCCGATGCCGGAGGTACCACTTTTAGTCATATTTCTGTACTTCGCAAATCGATGACTTCACTACCTTTATTCTCCAGGATTTTAAAGGCGCCTTTTATTGGTTCAAGAAAGAGGCTACTGTAGATAGGTCATAAACTTATAAGTGTTCAACACCTTCCTATTCTACCAATTTTCAAGTCTGTAGGGAGTGGGAAAGTTCGGCTTGCCGTGTATTCTTTCCCCACCCATCATTGACTAATGGTTCCGGCCACCGGTTGGTATTACTGGTCCGGTCACCGGTCTTTCTGCTGAGACGTCTCTTCGTACGTCCGTTTCAGCTTTAGTTTTAAGATTTTTGGAATTAATCTCAGGATTATTCAATCACACAGATTTCCATCTTTTTGTCTTTATTTCGCACGATTCTGTGGTGTCTTGACGAGAAAATTATCTTGGCAAGAGTATAGTTTCTTCTACCACAATTTTCCTTACATCTTATACAGATATTAGCATGGAAGGTTATGGATGATCACCTAGAACCACTTATCCTGATATTCTCAATTATTTGATATCCTAATGAATATCACCTGCACATCAACATCTTTAAAAGCAAGCATTCTTTTTAGCTGTTTTTCATTAACAACACTTTTTTACGGCTCCTTTGTGATGGTTTCAGCTAACACACATCTGTCGTAGTTTACTTCCAGACACAGAGGTGAACATTTTATCACTCTTTGTGCCTGCAAACCCCGAACTTTTTCGTTCTTTGCAAGAACATCAATTTTTCTCTATCGTCTTACACATACCAGGTCGTCTCAACGCCCTGTTGGACGTTTTGTCTTGCAGTTCTTTCTGTTGAATAAGTTTTCCGTTGAGTTTAAATGAAATATGATTTGCGCATGCGTGGCAGCGTTTTTGCTAATGGCGTCGATGTAGATGCAAAGTAAAGCGAGGTTGTTTCTCATTTAAGGCTTGTAATAAGTGTTATGCGATCGTAGATCGCAGTGTAATGCTGAACAATGTCAATACACTTCATAGAAATCGATCAAGCAGTGTGTGCGATTGTTATATATTCGTCCACTTGATATAAACTGGATACTTACGTTTATTCTATTTTTGTTTGGATTATCTTGGTGAGTTTTTGCCATATTTTCAAATAAATAAACCATGGGATTATGGTTCTACGACCTTTTTAAGTCTCCTGTACAAGTATTTTCAGGAAACTTCTTCACAGGTCAAATATCATATCTCAGAGAGACATATATTTATTGATCAAAACATGTGCCACTACATCTCTGGCCATTATTAAGTTATCTCTACAGAAGATTTTTTTTTATGCTTCCCGAAAATTTTCGGGGAGCATATAGTTGCCAGTTTGAAGTTCCTTCCGTACTTCCTTCCTTCCGTCACACTTTTGTAACCGTTTCTCGTAGCACCTTCAATACTTTACCGATCTCTTTCATATTTGGCATGTAGGTACCTTGCATGGACCTCTACCTTTTGATGAGGTTTGAGGTCACTGGGGTCAAGGTCACCGAGGCTAATAATAGATTTTTCCATCACACTTTTGTTACAATTTCTCATCGCACCTTCAATACTTTACCGATCTCTTTCATATTTGGCATGTAGGTACCTTGCATGGGCCTCTACCTTTTGATGAGGTTTGAGGTCACTGGGGTCAAGGTCAAGGTCACAGTGGCTAATAATAGATTTTTTTTAGGTGGTTATTAACACATAGATTGACAAAGCACATCATCGGGGAGCATCCATCAGTTTCACTGATATTCTTGTTTGTTAGAGTTTCAATCCTTGTTACTTTTGCAAGGATAATTCCATCAGAACTGTATAAAGGTTCTATGGAAATTCTTTTTTTGACTGGGTATTCGAGAGCATAGTTATTACCTTAATCACTGCTGGATGCATAGAGGTTTTTCTCATCTTTTTCTTTGATGATAAGAAATTTGTTCTTCTCTCTGTTAAAGGATAGAAATTATGCTTTCGTATACCTTGTTTTGTGTAAGTCATCACAACATTGTGCTGTCTTACCTATTTCAGAACTTATCCAAGCTATGGAACGTCAACACTATGTTTTTGTGTTCCTTTACCTTCTTAAGCGGTTTTGGCTTGTGTTATTGGGTGGCTTAATGAGCTTTCTATGAATTTTTTTTTCATCAGGCTTATTAACAGTTCCAATAAAATTTTAAGACGGTTTTCCTTCTTATTGGATTTTACCATACGGAAAAGTGAAATTCATGCTTTTTCTGTTGAATACGACCAATTCAAGTTGGAACTTGGATCTAATGTCGTCGTCATTGTTTTGTTTCAGCCAGGATTCCTTGCTTAATATCAAGTCCTCTATATGGCTTATAAAATCTTCAAGTTTCCAAGTTTTTCTTAAACTGGTAGACTTGAATATGAGGATAAACTTCTATGGCCAATCGTGGCTTTGAAGTTCTATCTCAGCAGTGTTAGTTCATTTGAGGTTCTCAAAAGACACTCTTCATTTCTCATAAAAAAAAGATGTGTCTGCGGCATCTATTTCTCGGGGTTAGACCTCGACTAAGGAAGGTTATTTTTATCTCTATCTAAGGATTCATTCCTTTTTAGGATCCGACCGTATGAATTAAGAGCTCTGTCTGTTTTGTGGGCATATATTAATAACACCCCACTTTTTGACATTCTCTAAGCTGTTTTCTGGAGGAATCCGACCACCTTTTTATCTTCGTTTTCTGAAGTGCCAACAATACAATTTGTATATGTTTGGTCTTGTTGTGGTTTCACTGACGGTAGTGTCTTCTTTACAACATAAACATATTTACTTTGTCAGAGAAGTCATAATTAATACCGGTTTAACGAAGATTACCTGATAACCCGTGTATTGGGTTTTGCTATCATTAGCTGATAAACCTGTGTATGGGTTCTACTGTGATGGGAAAATATATACAAACCTTCCCACCGCAGCTGCAAAATCAGCTAAAAATAGCAGGTCAGTATTTATGACATTAAAACAATTTTTTTAAGTAAAATTCATTTTAATTATTGAATACTTACCTGCTATAGGTAAGTCCCACCTCCCACACCGCTATTTGATTATTATTTTTGTATATATATATTAAAAGAATAATGAGGGTTGGTTACCAATTTTTGCCTAGGCTGCATTGCACTATGTTTAACCTGGCCTGTATTACGGTATTGAGGTGGCCGATTCCCAGTTACAATTCCGGATGATTAAATTCCCCTTGGAAAGGGGAAAGCCAGGGATAGCAGGTAAGTATTTAATACATAATTAAAATGAATTTTACTTAAAAAAATTGTTTTTATTGTCTTTATTGTACTTCATAATAGTGCTGACAATTTTGCAGGAAAATTTTCTATACGGATTATGGAAACCCGCCAAAAGTCGGCTCAGCGAACCTTGACGGTTCCAGCGTGACTGCCATTTTACATGACCAGCTGATCTATCCGACGGGAATCGCCGTGGACTATGTCAATCAGCGAGTGTACTTTGCAGACGCCAAGAAGCATACCATCGAGGCTGTAAAATATGACGGAACTGATAGAAATGTGGTTCAAAAACTAAGTGGTAAGTAGACATATTAACATTATTTCTTTTTTCTTATTTTTTTTTACCCCACACAGCTGATTAACAATATCTTTAATGAAAGCATTTAGTCAAATAGACTATTTTGTTTATTGTATTCTTTTGTTTTTATGTTTTATTTGAAAAATCCCGAAATACAGTTGAACACGTCTATGTTCAGTACCCTTTAAACAAATTAATCGCTTTCTTTTAGTACTGATTGGTTTCGTTAAAAAAATATTCATCATTAATTCAAATTATTGTTTAATTTTTTCAAAATAAGTAATTTGTGCCCCCCCCCCCTCTTTTTTTCAATCAAACCAATATTTTATGTATTTTAAAACAACAACATTAATTGCTATTTTGAAGCCCCACCCCCTCCCAACAGTTTCTTTGTAGAAAATACCCATGTTTTTTATTAATCTTAAATTTTTATCATTTTGAGTTTTTCCCTCCCCTAAAAAATCAATGAAATGAATCTCTCTCTATTTTACTCAGCTGATGATGTACCCTATCAGCTTGACATCTTTGAAGACTTCGTGTACGTAATGATGTTCAACAGTTCTCGGCCAATCATCAAGTTCAGCAAGTTTGCGACCCGGTTTCCTGGAAAACAGAACATCGTAGAGGTCACGCAGGGTTTGCAACATGTCGGCGATATTGTCATTCTGCAGGAGAATAAGCAGATAATTCCGGACGACGCATGTAACCATTGATTGAATTTATCACTCTACATCCGCCCCCCCCCCCCCCCCCCCCCCCCCCCCCCCCCCCCCCCTGAAATAAATCATTAAGGCTGACTCGGGGTAAATGGAGCTAAATGCATTTTTGTTAAATGGCGTCCTATATTAGCCTGTTGAGTCAGCACAAGCTAATCTGGGACAACACTCATCAGGATCCAAACTGTTTGCTATTCTGATAGTATTCTTTGAAAAAAAATCCAAGAAAATGCTAATTTTAGAAATTCAGCAGACAACATTTTAGCAGACGACAAATTTCCCAGCATGCAAAGGGATAAGCCCGGGTTTCCCAGAGCAAGGCTAAATTGAATGCAATAATTTTAATTAAAGAAAGTGTGCTGTGCATGCTGTTTTAATAATAGGTAAACACTTGATCAAATCTTACATTAAAATTAATTTTCCATTATATTCAGATTTATGTGTCATGGCTATTGAACACATTCTTAATTGCTTGCCCACATTTAATGGCCTAATGTGTGTTGCATAGGTTCTCATCTAAATTTTAAACCATTTAAAATTAAACTAAAATTCTTCTTAAGTATTTCATAAAATTTACAGCACTAAAAATTCTGCCAAAAGAAAAGACCAACGCTTACGTCCAGTTTCTTTACACTTATATACTGTTCCCTAAAATGTTCAGCCCTAAAAATTCTGATGAAGACCAACTGGAAAGTTGAGTTGCTTAAATACTTATATTTAGCATTATCTAATATTTACAGCCCTAAAAATTCTGCTGAAGACGAACACAAAAGTAGAGCTTAACGCCTGTCAGTCGTCACCATGTGGCAATCGCAGCCTGTGCGTCAATGCGCCCTCTATGAAGCCCTACTATGCCTGTTTGTGCGGTGACGGGGCCACGTACAACAACCAATCGAAGACATGTGACTACATGAAGTGTCCAGAAAACTACTGCGGTCGCCACGGAAACTGCTCTGTCTCCGATAACAACGAGTACAAGTGCTCGTAAGTTTGACGAATTTGTTCAATGCTTTGTTGTCAACATTAGGATATTGTATTGTATGATTGAAATATTCAGCGGATGTCTTTGTTATCAAATGATTTACATTTGGATCAACAGTTATATAATATGAGCCTGGAAAACCAGGACTTGATGCATGTGCATAAAGTATTGTCCCAGATTAGCCTGTGTAGTCCACACAGGCTTATCAGGGACAACACTTTCTGCTTTTACAGTATTTTTCATGGAAAGGATGTCTGTTCTCAACGATCCCACTTTGGCTCACATTTTTTAACCAGAATCCACAAATACCCTCCATTGTTATTTTTTTCTGCAGGTGTGAGCTTGGATTCGAGGGAAGACGATGCGAACTTGACCTCTGCTACAAATACTGCGCCGCCAATGGAAGCTGTTCCTTCATGAAAGCCAAGACGGGGTTGATCACCAGATTTTGCGAGTAAGTAAATTTGTACAATGTTAATATTTAGCCTTGTGGCAAAACTGTGCCTAATGCATGTGAATTAAGAAGTGTCGTCCCGGATTATCCTGTGCAGTTCACACAGGCTAATCGGGTTGGATACTTTCCGCATAAAACATATTTTCGCTATTAAGAGACTCCCTAAGCGACGCATTTGTGTCAACAATGAATATCCAAATAATACCTCTGTTTAAAAGGTCTGAATGAAATATACATGAGATATAGACTCCCTTTTCATGAAAAATTCCATGAAAGCAGAAAATGTTTTCCCTGATGATAAGTCTGTGAAGACTTGAGATATAGACTCCCTTTTCATGAAAAATTCCATGAAAGCAGAAAATGTTTTCCCTGATGGTAAGTCTGTAAAGACTTTACAGGCAAATCTGGGATGACATTTTGCACACATGCATTTCTTCAAGTTTTCCTGGGGCCGTATTCCAGTAGCTTTTTAAGTTTTCACTTAAGTTAAGAAATTTCTTAAATAAATTTCTTAAGTTAAATTTGAAATGTCAAAAACAAAACATGAGACGCTAAGTATTTCTCTTTAAGAAATTCCTTTAAGAATTAAAGGAAGTTAATTTAAGTTTTAATATATGAGAAAAAATACACAGAGTAAAGAAATTTATTAAGTTTATGAAGCTACCAGAATTTAACTTAAGTGAAATCTTATGTTTAAAGAAAAAATTGCGGAGATAAGAAAAAATATTGTGCAATATTTCAACTTAAGTTATTTTTAGCTCATCTATTTTTTGAAAAAAAATTATGAGCTATTGTCATCACCTTGGCGTCGGCGTCGGCGTTGGCGTTGGCGTCGGCGTCCCGTTAAGTTTTGCGTTTAGGTCCACTTTTCTCAGAAAGTATCAATGCTATTGCATTCAAACTTGGTACACTTACTTACTATCATGAGGGGACTGGGCAGGCAAAGTTAGATAACTCTGGCGTGCATTTTGACACAATTATGTGCCCTTTTTATACTTAAAAAATTGAAAATTTTGGTTAAGTTTTGCGTTTAGTTCCACTTTTCTCAGTAAGTATCAATGCTATTGCATTCAAACTTGGTACACTTACTTACTATCATGAGGGGACTGGGCAGGCAAAGTTAGATAACTCTGGCATGCATTTTGACAGAATTATGTGCCCTTTTTATACTTAGAAAATTGACAATTTTGGTTAAGTTTTGTGTTTAGGTCCATTTTATTCCTTAAGCATCAAAGCTATTGCTTTCATACTTGCAACACTTACTAACTATCATAAGGGGACTGTGCAGGCAAAGTAATGTAACTCTGACTGGCATTTTGACAGAATTATGTGCCCTTTTTATACTTAGAAAATTGAAAATTTGATTAAGTTTTGTGTTTTCGTCCACTTTATTCCTACAGTATCAAAGCTATTGCTTTCATACTTGCAAGATTTATGAACTATCATAAGGGGACGGTGCAGGCAAAGTTATGTAGCTCTGACTGGCATTTGGACGGAATTATGGGCCCTTTATACTTAGAAAATTTAAAATTTGGTTAAGATTTATGTTTTGGTCCACTTTACCCCTAAAGTATCATAGATATTGCTTTCATACTTGGAACACTCACAAACTATCATAAGGGTACAGTAAAAGGACAAGTTGCATAACTCTGGTTGTCATTGTTATGGAATTATGGCCCTTTTTTGACTTAGTAACTTTTAATATATGGTTAAATTTTGTGTTTCGATCCACTCGAAGTATCAAGGCTATTGCTTTCAAACTTCAAATACTTACATGCTATCATGAGGTTACTGTACCTGGCAACTTGAATTTTACTTTGACCTTTGAATGACCTTGACTCTCAAGGTCAAATTATTAAATTTTGCTAAAATTGCCATAACTTCTTTATTTATGATTAGATTTGATTGATACTTTGATGAAACTACTCTTACCTGACATACCACAATAGACTTCACCCAAACCATCCCCCGTGCCCTCACCCCTCCCCCCCCTAATTTTTTTTTTTTTTTTTTTTTTAAGATCATCTCACAAATGACCACCACACCCTCACACTATACCCCCACCCCCCCCACCCCCCCCCACCCCCCCCCCCCCCAATTTTTTTTTTTGAGTTTTTTTGTTTGTTTTTTTTTGAGTTTTTTAAGATCATCTCACAAATTATCACCACACCCTCACACTATACCCCCCCATTTTTTTTTAAACGGTTATGTTTGAAATACCGTCCAACCATCGCACCCAAAACCCCCCCCCCCCCCCCCCCCCGATTTTTTTTTTTTTTTTTTTTTTTTTTTTTCGCTTTTTTGGAAGATAATGTAATAAATGTCCACAACCCCACACTATACACCCCTCTTCACTCCACTCCTCCCTCCTTTGTGATTGAAAATGAGAGTCCCTTCACCTTTAAAAAGAAAATAGATGAGCGGTCTGCACCCGCAAGGCGGTGCTCTTGTTTAACTTAAGAAGCTACTGGAATACGGCCCCTAGAATGCTGCTCATTTCAATTTTTACAGTTGTCCTCCCATGTTTTATGGAGACCGCTGTCAGTTCAGCAACTGTACGCTGTGTAAGAATGGGGGACATTGCTCCCTGGATGTGAACAACAAAACAGTCTGCGTGTAAGTACATGGTTTAGTTTGAATATTAATTTGTAATATATTTGTAAACATTATATATAATTATTATGCCAGTGTCTATTTTTATATACAATTTGTGAACATTCATAAAAACAACAGGTAAAGCTGCATATAATGAAATTAAAAAACCACGGTTTATTCCAAGATTTATCTCTTATTTCAACCTCACATAATAGTGTTTACCATCTTTGTGTGACCCATGCCACAGGTGCCCAGAGGGATTCAAGGGGCATGACAAAGATTTATTTCTTATTTCAACCTCACATAATAGTGTTAACCCTCTTTGTGTACCCCATGCCACAGGTGCCCAGAGGGATTCAAAGGGCCTGACAAAGATTTATTTCTTATTTCAACCTCACATAATAGTGTTAACCCTCTTTGTGTACCCCATGCCACAGGTGCCCCGAGGGATTCAAAGGGCTGGACTGTAGCCAGATGGTGAAGTTCTGGTGTGATGGTTACTGTGAGAACGGTGGCACCTGTAGTGTCAATCCCAGCAGACGGAGAGTCTGTGCCTGCTCGCCAGATTACCGAGGTACGATTGGTTACTTTTCTTGTTTGAAGGCAATTTTTTCCCCATTTTTGAGAAATGGCCTAAGCCACCTTATTTTGTAAAAATGAGTTGCGAACTGTTAAAATTTTGGAAAAAAATGAGTCACAAACTTTTTGAAATTGTTTGGGTTGCTTACTTCTCATATTGGTGAAAAACAGCCATTCCCTAAGAAGGAAAAAAATTCCTACATAAAGATAGTGGACAATTAATGTAAGTTGACATTTTCTTGTATTTCTATTGTCTCCTCATAATTCAACCTTCAAACTAAACAGACCGAATCAGGGAAAACACCAAGTCTTGAATGGTATGATCTTCTTTCAAAGAATTTGTCCGGGACATAATTCCATCAGCACACAGCACAGGCTGATATTAAACAAACTTTTCACACTTGATTTGTCCGCATTTATACCCCATAAGGCACCTTAATTGCCGCACTTTACCATGTATAACCCACACCCAATTTTGTAATGCCAAACATGGCATCTATTACGAATATTAATGATAACACAATTAATTGTTCACAACTAGAATAGCTTTGTAACAATGACGGTTGTCTTTTTTCCTTCTTTCAGCTGATTTCCGCCCTTTCTATGTAAAACATATTTAACAAATAGTTATTCACTGCTTGATCTGTGTGCAAATGGATCCTTTGCTTGATCCCTGTAAATCACACCCCTGATCAATCTATTATGCTCACCAACTTTTAATATATTTTTTCCAACACATTTTATTTTAAGATTGCAAACAAGTACACATACAATATGAATTATAACAATAATGTTTAGCAATCAGACATGATGCGGCGTCTCATCAGGGTCTGCGCTGTTTGCTTAAAGGAATTTCTTTACGAAATATTCTAAATATAGAAATAAATATACTAGACATCCCTAATTTAGGAAATAAATTGATCCAATTCAGAAGGATGGGAGAGTCCACTAGGCTTAAATGGGTTCATTTCATTCTTTGGTAGGTGAGCGCTGCGAGCAGTGCAGCAGTCAAGTATCATTCAACGTATGCTTGAACAACGGTACCTGTCACATGAACGGCGAACGGCAAGCATCTTGCACATGTCAACCGGGATACGACAACCGCACTTACTGTGAAAAGAAGACATGCGTAGGCTATTGCAAGTTTGACTCGGAGTGTTCCCTGGTTAACAATCAGTTGCGATGTCGCTGCCGGGATGGTTTTACTGGGGAGCGCTGCGATCAGATAGTGGATTGTAACCTTGGGCCGTGTAAAAACAGAGGTATGTTATCAGTGTTTTTTTTCACTATTTTGGGTATGGAGCCATAGCGTTGTTTTACTAAACTTGGGAAATTGGTAATACTTCAGAATTGTGAATATATAGGCATTTTCAATATTATATTTACTTAGTTTCAACTGATAGAGCATGATAGGGAAATTATCTAAGAGTTTTAATTATTGCTTTTTTGGAAACCTTTAATTGGGAATTTAAGGCTGTCATGCAGGGAAAAAAAAATTGTTGCTTTTTGAGATTGTAAATGGAGCCTTACTTGGGCACATAATTCAACAAAAAAATCACTAGTTAATACTGTTACTGCGCAGGTTTGGGACTTTGTAGGACAGCTTATAACTTTTGTGAACATTTTTTTATCTTCTCTTTTCTGTTTAATGAAAAAGGAAAGTTGCTTTGTACTGTAATTTTTGTAAAACAAATAATTATATTATTTCTGCAATTTAAGCAATTCTTTTTTGAAAAAAAAGTAGTAACACTGTTATATTATTCTTCAATTGTACTTACTAAATTAATTGCTTCATAGAGAACAGAACAGAAAGATTTTTTGACTTAATCATATAAAGCTCATCGTCATTAACATACACATAAATATGCGTTCAAAGTAAAAACAAAACATCATTTCGAAAAAAGGTCCTTAAAAAGAAACATTCATATTGAGTAAACAAAACTTATTGTCTTTCCTTTGTAAAGGAACGTGTCATCCGTCAAACAATGTGGATGGACCACCCAAGTGTGAATGTCCGCCGGGCTTCAGGGGACAGTTGTGTGAGATAGCCACCTGCCAATTGAAGTGTCTAAATGGCGGAACATGCACTTTCGGTGAGTTAGCTTAAGCTTCTTTATTTTAGTTTGATTGCTTAGAAAGGCTCTCGAGTCCGTTTCCTGTGTAGAATCAGTACTTGTTGTCTTTGGGGAGATCTAGGGAACGCTTCCTCAGGGGGGATCTAACCTGTAAACTCTTGGTCACTAAGAGGACACCATCCCATTACGCCACAGCGACATTGACTTACAGTGACTGATTAGTGGTGCATGTGTAAAGTGTTCCAGATGATCACACAGGTTTCTTGCTTTTTAAATTCCATCATTATAAAATTCTGTCATTAGTGTGTGCGTGACATCATTACTTTTGAGATGGCAATAACACAGTTAGATCCCCTGCCTTCAATATCATTCAGAATACCTGACCACATAATAAAAATTGAGTAAGTAACATGTTATCAATGTACTGGTTTACTAGGAGTGATTTTATTCATATTATATGACGTGTTTTCAGCAATTTTTTTCCCTTCTCTATAAAGTACCGGTAAAAGTTACTTTCCCAATGAAGGTAAAAACACAAAATTCCCAATTTCCATCTGAAAATTCCCCAAAGAGGGGAAAATGTCGTCAATTTTGTTCCAAAATAGAATTATCTCCAGGTTAACAAATAACATGAACACAGAAACTGAATATTTCAAGCCCAAATGCATGTCAATGAATATTTGAATTGATTTATAAAATTTATACTAAGCAATAAATAAGACCCATATTTGTCAATCTGAACATTTCACTACGCACATTTTCCCAATTTCATGATTTTTTGCGACAATTTTTCCCAATTGGTATCGTACAGGTACTTTTCCCAGTTGAGCAAAAATCGCTGGTTTTATTCAATCATTATTTGTATAGTTATGTGTATTCTGTGCTGTCAAATAAGACAAACAATTTGAACAACTAATCACTTATTAATGACCTGAATTAGATATCATTGTTCATACAGAAACAACTTTCTTGAAAATGTGCTAATATCTTTGACTTGACCTTCAACTTCAACGATGTTTAGCTACAGTCTTGATTCACATCTTCGAAGTTCACAACTTTGATTTCTTTCCTCTGTTCTTTTTCAGGTGAAAACAGCAAGCCATATTGCACCTGTAGCAAAGATTTCATAGGAGCTACTTGTGAATTGTAAGTTCATTGTGTAGCAAAGATTTCATAGGAGCTTCTTGTGAATTGTAAGTTCATTGTGTAGTTAAGATTTCATAGGAGCTACTTGTGAATTGTAAGTTCATTGTGTAGCAAAGATTTCATAGGAGCTTCTTGTGAATTGTAAGTTCATTGTGTAGTTAAGATTTCATAGGAGCTACTTGTGAATTGTAAGTTCATTGTGTAGCAAATATTTCATAGAAGCTACTTGTGAATTGTAAGTTCATTGTGTAGCAAAGATTTCATAGGAGCTACTTGTGCATTGTAAGTTCAAATTTAAATTTAAAGTGTTAGGTCATTATCGTGTTCATTGTGTAGCAAAGATTTCTCTGAGACAACTTGTGAATTGTAAGTTCATTGTGTAGCAAAGATTTCTCTGAGACAACTTGTGAATTGTAAGTTCATTGTGTAGCAAAGATTTCCCTGAGACAACTTGTGAATTGTAAGTTCATTGTGTAGCAAAGATTTCCCTGAGACAACTTGTGAATTGTAAGTTCATTGTGTAGCAAAGATTTTTCTGAGACTACTTGTGAATTGTAAGTTCATTGTGTAGCAAAGATTTCCCTGAGACAACTTGTGAATTGTAAGTCCATTGTGTAGCAAAGCTATCTCTGAGACAACTTGTGAATTGTAAATTCATTGTGTAGCAAAGATTTCCCTGAGACAACTTGTGAATTGTAAGTCCATTGTGTAGCAAAGATATCTCTGAGACAACTTGTGAATTGTAAGTTCATTGTGTAGCAAAGATATCTCTGAGACAACTTGTGAATTGTAAGTCCATTGTGTAGCAAAGATTTCCCTGAGACAACTTGTGAATTGTAAGTTCATTGTGTAGCAAAGATTTCCCTGAGACTACTTGTGAATTGTAAGTTCATTGTGTAGCAAAGATTTCCCTGAGACAACTTGTGAATTGTAAGTTCATTGTGTGGCAAAGATTTCCCTGAGACAACTTGTGAATTGTAAGTTCATTGTGTAGCAAAGATTTCCCTGAGACTACTTGTGAATTGTAAGTCCATTGTGTAGCAAAGATATCTCTGAGACAACTTGTGAATTGTAAGTTCATTGTGTAGCAAAGATTTCCCTGAGACAACTTGTGAATTGTAAGTTCATTGTGTAGCAAAGATTTCTCTGACACTACGTGTGAATTGTAAGTCCATTGTGTAGCAAAGATTTCTCTGAGACTACTTGTGAATTGTAAGTTCATTGTTTATCAGAGGTTACTCCGAGTCTATGCCTTGGCAATTATTTAACAGCATTTATCCTTGTTCAACAATTATCCTTGTTCAGCAATTATGCTTGTTCAACAATTATCTTTGTTCAATAATTATCCTTGTTCAACAATTAGGCCAAGAAAAAGACGTCTGGTTCCGGTGGGTTGACCAGACTGACCCTATTTTTTACCGCCAACCCTAAACTTTTTTTTTATATAAGCTTAGGCTTGTTATGCAATCGAGCTTAAATAAATAGGTTTAAAATAGACTCTTTTTCACTCCCGAGTACGAAAAAAAATTTAGAACAAAAAGTGAAAGATTGATCTTTTATTTGATGCCAAAATTATTGTTCGTTAAGCAGAAATAGGTGTCTGCATCTTAAATTGAATGAGCACGATTCGCCATTTTTTTCAGCTTTTTAGGAAGATAGCCCATGGCTTTGAAATTCGGAATTTTATCGGCATTTTCAAAAATTGGGAAAATAAATTATGATTTAAAACTACATAAATGAGTTTTCAGCATCTTTAATCACAAACACCACAAACACCATCATGATCAACAGTTTTCCACATAATAAGCTCACACAAAGTCTTCAGTCACATCAGGCACCATTTTATTAGGAGGCGCTTCATCTTCTTCTGGAGAACTACTGCTTTCAACATGTTGAATATCAGTCAGCACTTTGCTCTCGGAAATCAACGATGACGATGCAAAAGAGTCACTTGTTATTAAATTACTATCATTAACCATTGCAGGAGTTTCAATGGGAAGACTTGTACTTCGTGACGATGTTTGTTTATTTAATGACGCATGCTTAAAAAAAATCAGCAATGCTCATTTTTGCTTAGGAATCTTTTTCACGTAACATTTCAAAATTGCGGGACATCTTTGTTTTCTATTCAGCCGAATGACAAAACACTTGAATTGCAAATATTATAAGCGCCTGAAACGGAGAATATCTTGCACAGGAAAAATGTGGGCGTTATCCAAATCGAGGTATAGACTACGCTTTGTTAAAAAGCGAAACAGCCGATGTCATTAGCGTTTTTTTATTCCAATTGGGAATTTTTTTAGCAAATTTTGGGAAAAAAGTATACTTTTTGCGATTGGGAATATAGCCGAATTTCGGCTATAAAATCGGGCCAAAAAAAGCCCTGCAGTATATTGAAAAGATTGGTACAAGTAACTGAAAAAGAAAAAGATGTTTTGTAAGGATAAAACATTGATTATTTAAATATTTTATTAGTTTTATGCTTTATTTAGATATTGATATGATTTGTGGTTTTATAGAAATGATTGTTTTTCTTTATGCATGTAGAAATTAGAAACAAGTTACTACAAAAAAAATCAACAAAATCCGACCTAGGTACTCTAATTTTTGGGGCATGTCACAGGAACCAGACATATTTTTTTATTTGGCCTTATCCTTGATCAACAATTATCTTTGTTCAGCAATTCACCTTGTTCAACAATTATCCTTGTTCAGCAATTATCCTTGTTCAGCATGTATCCTTGTTCAGCAATTATCCTTGTTCAGCATGTATCCTTGTTCAGCAAGTATCCTTGTTCAGCAATTCACCTTGTTCAGCAAGTATCCTTGTTCAGCAATTAACCTTGTTCATCATGTATCCTTGTTCAGCAATTATTCTTGTGTTGTAAAAGAAAGGCTAACTGGGGGCAGTGTAGTTTCCCTGGTAGGTTTGTGCGCAAAACTTAAAGCTACCTTGCAGGAACTGGTGACTAGATAAATCTTTAACAAGTATAACAAGGCTGAATTTCTTTCCTTGCACATGTTCCAATCCTTTAACCATTTCCCACTCAGAGGCAATGTGAAAATTGCAACAGCATAAAACCAGGACAGCCTGCGAGTAACTTGCAGTCTGTTCATGTTGTATGCTGTTTGCTGCTCATCAGTATCTTAGGGTTGGAAATGAAGCCTTCCAAACTTGAGTCTAGTAAGAGAAGTCTTTAATGAAATTTAACTGTCTAAGGGACTACAAATGTGTCAAAATACGTATCTAATTGGTTAAGGGTTAAAACTTTTATCAAGCAAGAAAGGTCTTAAATTGTATTGAAGTATCAAATGGTCTACATAATATTATGTGTCAAAGTGCGTGTCTGAGTGGTATAAGGTTTATATCTTTTCACCCAGGTGTGCCAATCCATTGCTTGAGGAGCCCAGATGCAACCAGTCTAAGTGCCACGACTACTGTTTTCAAGGCGGCCAGTGTATTGGGTGCCAACTTATACCGGGACTGGATGGGGTTGCACAGTGTAGAAAGTGCGAGTAAGTTGCTATTCGTGTTCATTAAATGTTGTGTTTTTTAGCTGACTTGAGCACAATGTGCTCATGGTTAGCTTTTGTGACCACCCTTTGTCTGTCATGCCTCATCTGTAGTCCGTAGTTAACATTTACCTTGTTAACACTCCAGAGGCCACATTAACTGCCCAATCTTCATGAAATTTGATCAGATTATTTGTCCCAATGCCATCTCAGCTGATTTAAAAATAACTTTTGAGGTCCGTTGAAAACATGGCTGCCAAGGGGCTGGGCAGTTTTCCTTATATGGTTGTAGTAAAACCTTGTTAATAAATCTAGAAGTCCCATTTTTAGTCCAATCTTCATGAAACCTGGTCAAAACATTTGTTTTAGTGAAATCTGGGCGGAGTTCGAAACTGGTTCGTGGCTATTTAAAACCATGACTTCCAGGGGGCAGGGCATTTTTTTAGCTCGACTATTATATATGAAATATATATAGTGGAGCTATCCTACTCACCCCGGCGTCGGCGTTGGCGTGCAAATGTTAAAGTTTGCGTACTACCTCAAATACTTCCAATGTCCCTTGACATATTGCTTTCATAATTTGCATACTTGTTAACCATCATGACCCCAACCTATAAACAAGAGCAGACAACTGTATCAAGCATTTTGACAGAATTATTGGCCCTTTTATACTTAGAATATGCATATTATTGATAAATCTATGTTAAAGTTTGCGAACTACCCCAAATATTTCCTGTGTCCCTTGACATATTGCTTTCATATTTTGCATACTTGTTTACCATCATGACCGCAACCTATAAACAAGAGCAGACAACTGTATCAAGCATTTTGACAGAATTATTGGCCCTTTTATACTTAGAATATGCATATTATTGATAAATCTATGTTAAAGTTTGCGTACTACCCCAAATATTTCCTGTGTCCCTTGACATATTGCTTTCATATTTTGCATACTTGTTTACCAACATGACCCCAACCTATAAACAAGAGCAGACCACTGTATCAAGCATTTTGACGGAATTATGGCCTCTTTTATACTTAGAATATGCATATTATTGATAAATCTATGTTAAAGTTTGCGTACTACCCCAAATATTTCCAATGTCCCTTGACATATTGCTTTCATATTTTGCATACTTGTTTACCATCATGACCCTAACCTATAAACAAGAGCAGACAACTATATCAAGCATTTTGACAGAATTATGGCCCTTTTATACTTAGAATATGCATATTATTGATAAATCTATGTTAAAGTTTGACAAAACAACACTTACCTGACATACCACAATGCACTCCACCTAAACCATCCCCCACGCCCCCCCCCCCCTCCCAGAACCCCCCTTACCACCCCGCCCCCCCCCCAAAAAAACAAATTTTTTTTTTCTTATTTTTGAAAGATCGTCTATCAAATCATCATACACCCACATTATACCCCCCTTCTCCCCCACCCGCAAAAAAAATAAAAGTGTTTTCTTATTTTTGAAAGATCATCTATTAAATGATCACACACCCACATTATACCCCCCCCCCCCCCCTCCCTCTCCATGATGGCTTACGTTATACTGTTAAGCACTCGAATAGTCATATGGCTTTAGTAAAATCTTGTTTACACTCTAGAAGTCACATTCAAAGTCAAAATCTTCACAAAACTTGGCCAGGTAAATTGTTCCAATAATTTGTCAAATGAATTTCAAAAACGTTTTTTTTTTTAAACACATGGCCTCTAAGGGGTTTTGGCAGTTTTCCTGATACAGATAATACTGAAACCTTGTCAACACTCTAATTGCCACATTTATTTGCCGATCTTAATAAACTTGGTCAGTACTTTTGTCCCGAGCAAATCTTGAAGTCAGTTTCTTTTTCTAATCTTCATGAACATTGGGCAAAGAGCATTTGCACTAACAATATCTCAGCCGAGTTAAAAAATAACAATAGGGCTAGAAATAAAATATGTATGATTCATATTAAAAGTACTTTCATTTTTTTAGCTCCACCATGTGATAATAGTTCTTTAGAAGGGTCTCAGATGAGCGCCTTAGGGCCCATGGCTCTCTTTGTTTGTTTGAATCATATCATGGACACGTAAGTTCCTGTAAAATAATGAATGCTTTGGTAAATTTAAGGTGTCCTAAGCCATTCTGTGGCCCCCGCTGTCAGACCCGACACTGCGAGTCTGAGAACTCTGCAGTCAGTCAGGCCAAGCTCTCCATAGCAACCATCATGGTACCAGTGCTGACGGGACTCGTTGTTGTGGTAGCCATAGTGCTGTTTGTACTCATAAGGAGAAGGAGGTAAGCCAAATTCATTCGAGCCTCACTCTGGGAAAACAGGGCTTAAATGCGTGTAGTCCGCAGACTAATCAGGGACGACACTAGCTATCTAAACTCGATTTTTTTTGTTAGAAAGAACTTTCTTGTAATGAAAACATTAATGTACCGTAAGTGTTGTCCTTGATTAGCCTGCGAACAATGCCCAGGATTATTGTGGATGACACTTTACCCACAAGCATTAAGCCCAGTTTTCTCAGTTCAAGTCTATTTTGATTCTATGTTTGACATTTTCAGGGCGTTTTTGGATATCAATAGCTTGATAATGATGTGGTACTTTTGGTGTAAGGATTTGTTGGTTTTGTTGCCCAAACAGTTAAAGTTTCATACTTCAATTCTACAAAAGGTTGTTTATGAGCAGATGATCAATACAAATTTTTTGGTGTTATTTTAGAGGCTAAAGTCACCCATGTATTGTATATCTAAGGACCAGTTTCATATTTCAAAACCCCACATTGCTCTTCATAAGCCAAAACAAACACCTTCAACAACAACAAAATAATTCTCTTTTGACCTAATCCAGAGCTTTGTGTTCCTTCTTAAGTAAGTGCCTTATACTGGTCCCTTCCCATAAGAGAATTTCTTTTACATGATGCAATTTTGCCCAAATTTAAGCTTACTTTGGGAAATTTCTTCCTCTTTTTCAGTTTTGTCAATTATCTTTTTGCCAAAATGGAAAGCCAGGCCCTTTCCCCAAATCAAGAAAAAAAGCCCTGGTGTCAATTTCAAACATTAAATGCATTCTAGAGCATCAAGGGAGTCCCAATAAGGCTTTCAATGAAATCTTGCAATCAGTCTGAACATGCTTATCAGGGACGACACTTTCCGCTTATATGATATTTTTTGTTTCAAGAAAGTCTCTTCTTTGCAAAAATCCTGTTTAGGCAAAACGTGTTGTCCCTAATTAGCCTGTGCATTCTACACAGGCTAATCTGGGGCGACACATTACGCACATGCATTAAACCCCTTTTCCAAATAGCATGGCTGACATATATTTGTTTTCCAATATCAGAAGTCAGTTCCGGCACCGCTTGCTGAAGGACAAAGTTCAGGTGTCCAACCCGATCTACATGCCGCAGACCACCGAGGATGATGGGATGGAAGATGATGCACATCAGCCCTTAGACCAGCCCTTTGACTTTGACCCTGAAAAAGTAGGACTCTTTCTTTCATTAAACCCTTTCCCACTTAGAAGCAAAGAGAAAATGGCTATGTGCAAACAGCATAAAACCAGAACAACCTGTAGTAACTTGCAGTCTGTTCAGGTTTTATGATTTTTGCTGGTTACCAGGATCTATGGTTTAAAAATAAAGGCTTAAAAAATTTAATCCATTAAGAATGGTCTCTAATGAAATTTAATTTTTTAAGGGACTACAAATGAGTTAACATACGTATCCAAGTGGTAAAGGGTTAAAAAAAAGCATTGTATTTTGGATGTCAATGTTTGCTTTTAAGATGGAATTAATCCTTACTTTGTTTTGCCGTGTACTAAAACTTGAAGTTTTAATGATTTAAAATAGATTGACAGTAGACAGATAATGGTTAAAAAGAAGTTTTTAACCCATTTAAGCCAAGTGGATCTTCCCATGCTTCTAAATTGGATCAATTTATTTCCAAAATAAGGGATGTCTATTATATTTATTTCTATATTAAGAATTTTTCTTACATAAATTCCTTTAAGCAAACATCGCAGACCCTGATGAGACGCAGCATCGTGCGGTGTCTCATCTGGGTTTACGCTGTTTGCAACGGCCTTTTTTCTAGACACTGGGCATAAATGGGTTAAGTAGGCAGATGTTTAAGTAGAGGAATCTTAAGTTTATTTTCGTAGAAGTTTCGTAAATAAGCCCTTTGACTTTTACGCAGAAAAAGTACGACCCTTTTTTTTTTTAGAAAAACAAGTTGTTTTTGTATTTTTGGCTGTCATTGTTTTCTTTAAAGCTTAACATTTGAACATTTGCATAGGCTAGAGGCTACATTTATTGCTTTATCTTCATCAAACTTTGTCAGAAGATTTTCCAGTTGGTATCTTGGTTAGTCAAGTGGGGTCAGAAATTAGGTCACTAGGTCAAGTTAAGGAAAATTTGTGAACATTTCAAAAGCTTGATTTATTGCCCAATCTTTATGAAGCTTGGTAAGAAAATGTGTCCCAGTGATATCTCGGCTGAGTTTAAAACTAGGTCACCTGGGGTCAAAATTTAAGGCACTAGGTCAAATTAAAGACAGAGCCTCTGAACAATCTAGAGCGATATTTATTGCCCGTTCTTCATTAAACATTAGTCCCAATGATCGTCCGGCTGAGTTCAAAACTAGGTTATGTTGGGTTTAAATTAAGATCACTATGTCAAATTAGAGAGCTTCTGAACACTATAGAGGCCACATTTAACATGAAAGTTGATCAGAAAATTAGTCTCATATATGGGCCAAGTTGAAAACTGTGTAACATCGTTGAAAAAATAGGTAACTAGGTCATATAAAGAAAAAAAAGCTTTGTAAGACTCTAGAAGCAACATTAATTATATTGCTCAATCTTCATGAAACTAAGTCATAATATTTGTCTTAATTATATCTCAGGTTAGTTTGAAACTTGATCAAAAGGGATGATGCTTATGATAAAGCATGCTCAATTTAATTTAAATGGGCCCGCGCTCTGTAAAAAGGTGATTAATGCATGTGCGTAAAGTGTCGTCAAGGATAAGCCAGTGAAGTCTGCACAGGCTAATCAGAGACTACACTTTCCACCTAAACTGGATTTTTGTTAAGAATAGACTAACTTTAACGCGAAAAATATCATATAAGCGTAAAGTGACGTCACTTAGCCTGATTGCATTAGACCCCCTTTTCGTAGAGCGCGGCTTAAATAGATATCATATGATCCCATGTGTGAAGATTATTATAAAGACCTGGTATTTGTACAAAAATAAAGAACAGCTGTATCTGTAGTATTGATATTTATGTTTTGTTAGTGCATCAATTTTTTTTAGCCCAACTGGGAAAAGTATGCGCGAAAAATAATTCCCAAATACTTAAAAAAAAAATTGATAACTAACTGTTGTCAAGTTGTCAATATTATATTGACTTAGGTTCAAGCCATAGAGCTGCATAGGGTAGCTAACTAAATCTTGCATTTTATATGAAAAAAAATATATAAAAAATAATTCTTTTTGGAAACCTTCAATTGGGAATTTTTTTTGGACAGCAATTGGGAAATTTGTAGTTTTTTCCTAATTGGGAAAGTGCTGTTTTCCAGTACTTAATAAAGAAGGAAAAAATCGCTTAAGTGGCATTGTTTTAGTTCAGTACACATTTTTGTTCTTTTCTTACTGCTTGATGTGTTAAACGCAGGATTGTTAGCGTAAGTGTTTAGTAAGTAAACTGAGGAGGAAAGATACAATATAATTTAAATTGCAACTAAACATATTATGATGATAAATATATGTTAAATATATTGTATTAACAATATTTATAAGAAATATTGATATAAACCCTTTCCCGCTTAGATGCAAAGTGAGAATGGCTATGTGCAAACAGCATAAAACCAGAACAGCCTGCGAGAAACTTGCAGTCTGTTCAGGTTTTATGCTGTTTGCTGCTCATCAGTATCTTAGGGTTGGAAATGAAGCCTTTAAAACTTGAATACAGTAAGAAAGTTTATTAATTAAATTTAACTTTCTATGGGACTACTCATGCGTGAAAATACGTATCTAAGTGGTAAAGGGTGAAAGAGATATTGATTTTGTGGAAATATCTCAGGGGAGGGTTTAATTAAATCAAACATGTATCGAATACAAAGATGTTGTTGTTTTTTTACAAACAGTTTTTACTTAGAATAAAAGGAAGGCAAACAAATGATTGTAGAAATTTCCTCTCAGTCTTACTTTAGATGTTGTAAAAAAATGAAAAAAATATGTTTTGACATTGAAGTCCGTGGTATGTTGATGCTCACCAGTATTGTGCCTCTTTTCTTTTGTCAATTTGTGTTGTAGGGGACATACATATAGCTCCTTCACGTCTTGGAACAAGGATCAGTTCACGTCACTTAGTATTATTTGTTTGCTATGTATCATGATTCTTATGCTTGCCATTAAACACGCAACACGCAGGCTGGTCAGAATGTAAACACACTGTGAAGAACTTTATTTTTGCCAGGTTTTGAAATATATTTGCTGAAATCTTTATTGTATAAAAAAAACAGTTTTTCTAGCAGTTTGTGCCGATATCTTAAGATTTAAGGAAACGTCTAAAATAGGTGCCAAAATTACACGTTGCGTGCAGCATAAGAGTGTATACATATATGCTGTATATATCAAATTTTTTGCCAAGAATGCTGGCTAGTTAAATACATCCTGATTTATTATACTATGCCAAAAGCCCCATAAAAAACTGTATTTTTTGCGCGTGTTGAAATTGTTAACAAAAATTGTTTTAAACAGTTACTTGAAAAAAGGACCACTTACCGATGTGTTTGCATCCATTAACATCCATATGTGAACCCCACAAAGTCACGTGATCCTGTACCTTGGTATTGCACATTTCTTAAATGTTTTGTAAGGAAAAAAGTAGTACTGTTAGTTCATTAATGTTTTAACCATTCAAGAAAATCAGAATAGGTATCACTGTTAACTCTGCAACTTTTGTTTCAAGGAAGCTTTCATAGAAAGCGACTCCGAGTCTGAAGACGAGAAGCGTGCTACATGACCTTGTAATTTTTTCTTGAATATTATCCACACCTGAATGTCGATACTTTTACCCGCACTCGCCCTCTTGTCTGGATACAAATAATCACCTTTCAGTAGTAATTGGTAAAACATTGATGACACAAAAACTATTGAAAACAAGAACAACGCAAATCAGTATGCACTCCATGTTCATTCTGTTGAAGCATTTACTACACAAAAACCTGTCCATGCACAGTAAACACCTTATAATTCTGTATATTACTTTGCCCTGTTCATTGGTGTACATAGGATTATTTCCCTTTAATGATATAAATTATTTTTGCCCTAAAAAGATAAGCAAACATTTTCTTCTATGAATATTTATTGTACAGTTCACTTGAAGTAAGCCCTAAAATGATACACATTGTACAATTCCCTATAATTAGATAGATTGTATTATGCCTTACAATGATACCTATTATACTAAGCCCTTAAATTATGCACATTGCATTGTGCCCTAAAATGATATCTATGGTATTTTGCCCTCAAATGATACCTATCGTACCTATTGTATTTTGCCCTAAAATGATACCTATCTTATTTTGCCCTAAAATGATACCTATCGTATTTTGCCCTAAAATGATACCTATGGTATTTGGCTCTAAAATGATACCTATCGTATTTTGCCCTCAAATGATACCTATGGTATTCTGCTCTAAAATGATACCTATCGTATTTTGCCCTAAAATGATACCTATCGTATTTTGCCCTTAAATGATACCTATGGTATTGTGCTCTAAAATACAACATATTGTATTGTGTCCTAAAATATAACATATTGTATTGTGTCTTAAAAGTAATTCATATTGTATTGTGCCCTTAACTGATACAAATTGTTTTGTTTCCTAAAGTTAGTGAATTGTGTCTAAAATTGTACACATTGCATTGTGGCCTTTAATTAAATACATTGTTATGTGCTATAAAATAAACACATTGTATATGTGTATGTTTCCCCACTGAACATCCATGTAATTATTATCCTTATTCATTAATTAAAATCCGAACATAAACAAGCTAAAAATCAGTGCATTTACATGGTGTTTTTCTGGTTTTTATCTCTACTGGCCGAAGGCCTGAAGAGCTTATGTCATGGCATGGTTTCCGTCGTCCATCGTGCGTGCATGCGTTAGACTTTTTCTTGTTTACGCGATAAAGTCCACAGTTTTCATCCTATTCTTTTCAACTTGTTCAGTGTCTTTATATTAATGAGGACTCGAACCCTATTGAAAATGGGTTACATCAGAGTAAAAAGTCCAGAATTATCTCCCCTTGAATTTGAGAAAATTGTGAAATAAGGCTTGTTTACACAATTAAGTCCACAGGTTTCATCCAATCATTTCCCAACTTGCACAGTGTCTTTATCTGAATGATGAGTCAAACCCTATTGAAAATGAGCAATATCAGAGTTATAAGTCCAGAATTATCTCCCCTTGAATTTGAGAAAAATATGAAAATCTTTAAAATTTTGCCATAACTTTTGCAATTTTGAAGATTGCAACTTCATATTTGGCATGCATTTATCTCATGGAGCTGCACATTTTGAGTGGTGAAAGGTCAAGGTCATCCTTCAAGGTCAAAGGTAAAAAATAAATCAAAGTGGCGCAGAAGGGGACATAGTGTTTCCGACATACACATTTCTTGTTTGTTTACATATCAAGTTCTATTCTTTTGAAACTTCAACAGATGTTTTATATCATCAAGGGCCAGAACCCCATTGAGAGTGAAGAAAATTTGTCCAACTTATTGTTGAAAAGGAGCCATTTGAAGTTTAAATTTTACGTTTATTCTTGTTTATGCGATAAATTTCCCATTTTGGGTCTGTTTATTTAAAACTTACTCAGATTGTTCATACTATCAAGGGCCTGAGCCCTATTGATTCCAGCCAGTAGAGCGATTCAGGCCCTCATGGGCCTCTTGTTTTTAAGTCTAAACTTGCAGATGACTTAACATTTACCTTTTGATAATATTCATGGTTTTTTGCTATAGATTGTTGGTTGCTATTCACTGTTTTTTGCCAAGCTTCCTTTGTAAAATTCATTAACATAATTAAATCAACATTACATAATATCAAGACACAAACTTCAAGTAAGAAATGCAGACATACTTCCATAAAAAGATATAATAAAATGAGCCTCACAATTGGAAAAATGGGGCTTAATGTTTGTGCGTAAATTGTTGTCCCGGATTAGCCTGTGCAGTCTGCACATTCTTAATATGGGACGACTCTTTCGTCTTAGATGGTATTTTTGTTTAAAAGAAATCTCTACTTAGCCAAAATTCAATTCAGGCTGAATGTTTTTTCCTAATTAGCCTGTGCAGACGGCACAAGCTAAATTAAATCTGGAGCGACACTTTTCATTCATGCTTTAAGCCCCATTTTGCTAGAGCAAGGCTAAAATATTATTAATTTGTTTCGTAGGGAAAGAAATGGATATTAATTATTTTCATTTTCTGTTCCAGTCCACAAATTTTGCAAACCCAGTCTACGAGCAGTTCTACGACAACGGCAGTCGGCAGACGTTGTTACCAAAGGGAGACGATTCTGACGATGAGGATAAACAGAACGGACACATACAAAAATAGCTTTCGAGCAAAAACAGAATGGACAAATACAAAAAATAGCTTTCAAACTAAAGCAGAACGTACACATACAAAAATAGCTCAACACTGGTTTATAGATAATATATGTGTGCGTTCAGAGATATTTTGTATGTGTTCATAGATAATATACATTGTCCTGGGAAGTGTGTTCTTAGATCTGTTATGTGCTGTTTTTTTGTCAACGAAATTTTGACATTATTGTTCGGTTGAGATGCGAGTGGATAACTGAACTGCTGCTGGTATGCGGAAAAAATTGTACGGTTTTTGGTTTTGATTTTGTTTAGAAACGAGTTAAAAACTGTACCATTGCTAATTTATTAAAAATATTGATAGACTAATGACATTATCATATGGTTTAGATGCCTGTTAAAAACCGTACTGCTGCTGATTGATAGAAATTGAATGGCTGAAATATGATTGTAATGCCATTAAAGTTGATTGTTTGAAAGCCCATCAACACTCAAAATTCAACGAATATTTCGAACAATAATTTAAAAACTTAAGTAAGCACATAAATATCAATGTTCCCTATAGTAATAGCCAAAATTTCAATTCTAGATGTGGTCTTCTAACATAGATTTAACGAGATGTAAAATGCTTGTTTTCATTTTTTGTGTCACAATCAATTCTATGTGGATTTCCGGCTAGGATATCCAAACATTTACATTTTTTGACACAAATCAATAAAAATAAGCATTTTGTATTGCGTTAAAGTCTATATTACCATACCTTATCTAGCATTGAAATGTTGGCTATTGCTTTTAGAGACACTTATTTTTTATTGATTAACTTTTTTTTTCCAAGATATTTTGCAGAAGACATGTATTCATTGATTTTGAGTATTTTTGTGACTGAACACTTGATTATTTAAAACATTTGTTTATAAATTAATAAGTGCCAATGTGACAAGGTTATACAGTGAAATGTGGAGGGTTGTGATTTAACTGAATGGCCACATCAACCTGTGACAGGACTGGTGCGGAGGCCTAGTTCAATGACCCCATTTTTGTGGAATATTCATGTATGTGTTTGAAGAATATCTATTATGTGCTGTTATCATAGACAGCTTTTACATCTTTTTGGGAAATACGCGTGAAGCCATCCAGTTTTGATGTAAAAGGACTAAAGATTGAACATATCCAAAGCAAGTGTAGTCAGATATTTTGTTCTAGGGCCAAAATAAGTGGTGATATGTTTGAATAACCAAGACTAATTCTAAAATATTATATAATATATCATGAGTTACAAAGCTGCTGAATAATGTAAAAAAGGCACAACACATATTGAGGCCTTTTTTTCACTTCTCAGAGAATGGCAGTTTTTTTTACAATTTTGAGAAAGTTCGTGACCCAAATTATCACTCATTTGAGAAGTTCCCAACTCATAATTTTATAATTATAACAAGTTGGCTACTAATAATATTACTCTAAATATTCAGTAAAAAGAAGTTCTTGATAAAAAGTAGTTCTCAAAATCTCGGTGAAAAGTATTCCTCAAAATATTTGATAAAAAGTAGTCCACAAAATATTTGATAAAAAGAAGTCTTCAAAATATTTGATAAAAAGTAGTCCTCAAAATATATGATAAAGAAAAGTATTTCATAAAATATTTGGTAGAATGAGAATTTAGTAAATAGAATGATTATGTTGACTTAATAAAAACAACAAAGCATACCCCTTTTTTTAAATAGTAATTAACAGAAAAGCCTTAGCTATTTACTGCACGCAGACATTTAATGAATTAAAGTGTGAAGTGATTAACAAATCAGGGTCCCGGCTAATTATTGTTGTTGCTGTTGTTAAAGATGTTGTTAAAGATGGAAAAATATTTAATGTATTTTAATGTATTGAATTTAATGCTGATCATGTTTACCTTACAATATGCTAAGTTTTTGATAGTTTAGACAAGCTTTGCCTGCCCATTTTCTCACTTATTGCGAAAAGTTTGTTTCTGTATACAAATTGCAATTGATCATTCTGAGTTAAAATACATTTTGAGGTACATTCAATCATTGAAACTTGACTGGAATTGTTGCTTTCCTAAACCTTTCATCTATTTTAAATTATCAGCATACTTATAGATACAAACATAAAAACTTCATTTTAAGCTCACCTGAGCACAATGTGCTCATGGTGAGCTTTTGTGATCGCCTTTTGTCCGTCGTGCATCATCAACATTGCCTTGTTAACACTCCAGAGGCCACATTTATTTCCGATCTTCATGAAACTTTGTCAGAAGATTTATCCTAATTATATCTTTGACAAGTTCAAAAATGTTTCCATTTGGTTGAAAAACACGGCAGGCAGGGGCGGGGCATATAGTAAAACCTTGCTAGTGAACACTGCTAAATTCGTTATTTGGTCAAATTTGTTTTGTATATAATAATCCTGATTGTTAAATCTTTGCTGCTAAGTGGCTTGATTTTTTTTTCAGAATCGACAAGGTGTTGTTTTTGGTGGTTTTTCTATACTGCTGAAATGTGTGTAGAAGTTTTAAGTGTAAAATATATATTTAAATAATTCACTCATGAGAACACTAGTTTAAATGTAATAATTTATTATATTTCCATTCATATGAATTCTATAATACGTCATATGTTGCCAGGAACAATATGTTATAATATGTTATAACTATAAGAAAATATGGAATTCTATATAAATTCTGAATATATGTTTTGGATCAAATCCATGTTTAAAAGAAATAGAAAATTAATTGCTAGTTATATGTTGATATTTGTATGTTTATGTAATAGTTTTACCAATAATTGTTAATTGACAGATTTTTTTTAGCAGCTTACTCTCTTTTAGATTTCAACAATTCATAAAAAAAATTCTACATTGATTATTTAAAGAAATTTATGTGTGTAAAAAATCAAATCTATTATAAAGTATTTACATGAAATAAATAAATGGTAACCCCCAAGTCTCAGTATAAAAAATATCACTTGGCGAAAACTAAAAATTATGAAATATCGTTAATTTGGAACTCCAGTTGCAAGAATTTCAGATTTTGTTATTACAAAATGAAGAATATCAGTATATTTGATTATATTTTTAGCCTGAGCCACCTTAGGGCATTTCTCAGATACATGTATTTGCAATAAATGAAGATATTTATGGAAATATATGCAGATGTGTATTACCAAAATTCTATTTGATGGATATGTTTTATTTTTTATTTTCTAGAAATAATATCAATTATTATACAAAATGCTTCTTCAGTGAAGATATTAAGATCAAATTACAATAAATCAATAATGTAATTTAAATGCATATACAAGTGGTAAAGGGTTAAGTAAAGATATGAAGATAAATTTACAATCAATCAATAAATAATATAAGCAAATAGGTCCCTCAGAATCTCATTAATGAAATAGAAAATTGTTTGCACTTGCATAGGAGAGTGCATAAACGCATGCTGTGCTATACAGTCTGTTTTAGATGATTACTTACGTAAAACAGTATTTATAATATAAAATAGTATTTATAGTAAATTTTGTACTTTCATTTTTTTTCTTTAATTAACTTTTTTTTGAAGTCTATGACAAAATTTTGAGAAAGTTGTCTATTAGTGAACGTGTCCCTTTAGAATTGATGTCTCTCAAAATGGGGCTTAATGCTTGTTCTAAAAATGTTGTCCCAGATTAGCTTGTGCAACCCGCACAGTCTGCTTGTCCGCCTAGCGACTGGATGGTAACGGGTTCGATCCCCACTGTGGGAGCGTTCTTTAGATCACCCCCTAAGACACCAAGTACTGGTTCTAGGGAAACGGACTCGAGAGCGTTTCAATAAGCCCGAGGCTTTCAATGCAATGGAGCTAAAATAAAAAAGGTTTAAACTAATCCGCACAGGCTAATCTGGAACAACACTTTCCGCCTAGACTGGGTTTTCATATAGGAAATACTTCCTTTCAATAAAATATTCCTTATAAGTGGACTACACTGGCTAATATGGGACAACACTTTATGCACAAACTTGAAGCCTCGTTTCCCAGAGCGTTGCTAGGTGTTTTAAATCTGGATTTTGTATCTTAATATATTGACCATGCAGCATTCATGTAAGCTTGCTTCCATACATACTAAGGTGCTTCATTACTAATTTGTAAATACTTTGTGAAAACATTGTACCGGTATGCCAAAGTTTCTCATTTTATGTGTTGCTAATTTTAGGTGTTATAAAATGCTGTTATTTTAGTACCTATGTTGACCTGTTAATTAAATACTGGAAATATCATAATTAAATATTCACCAGTATCTTAAATAACATAATATTAGGCATTTACCAATGTTCTAATTGTTAATAAAATTTAACGCAAATCTCATCAAAATTTAAAATCATATTGGGTGATTTTTTAGTAAATATTTGTTTTTGTTGAGGAAATGTTGATTGTGGTTCTATGTATAAGCGAGTACAACAGAATACCATTCTCAAGAGAAACCATGTCTAGTTTTGTGTATATTTCAATTTTGATGTAATATTGTGCGAGTTTTAAATCTTTTATGTATTTTTGTGATGTTTCATTATGAATAAAACATAATTTTCTCATTTTTAAACAATTATGAAAATGTTAACATGTTCTGTGTAGTCTTTTAGTGTTATTTTAACCATGCCAACAAATCATCCGTGTTTGAAGCAAATAGTTGTGAAGCCAAACTAGTTAGGGTTGTGCCTTTTTGGGAAGCAGTAAAATCAGTGGTCTGCATTTTTAGCTCAGCTGTCAATGACAGGCTCATGGTGACCTATTGGAAGGGCCTTAGTCTGTCATGCATCAAAAGTGTAGTTTTGATTAACCCATTTATGCCTAGCGTCTAGAAAAAAAAAACGCCTTAGCAAACAGCGTAGACCCAGATGAGACGCCGCATGATGCGTCATTTCATCCGGGTCTGCGCTGTTTGCTTAAAGGAATGTTTGTAAGAAATATTCTTAAAATAAAAATAAGAATACGAGACATCCCTAATTTTGGAAATAAATTGATCCAATTTAGAAGGATGGGAGAGTCCACTAGGCATAAATGGGTAAAAACAACATTGCCTACTGAACTGCTAGGCAGATTTTCACAGAACTTCACTGGAATGACTCTTTGGGAAAATGGAAAATACTGGCCCTGCTTAGGACCAGAGGTGAAATATTAGATCCTATGGTCTTCTTAGACTAATATAGCAGAAGAGATATATAAAATATCTCATAACAAAAAAACTGGTATGTAACAGCCTAAGATGCTCTTCTACAAAGTTCATGCAAGACTGTAAATTCTTAATTTGGGTAACATTTGTAAAATGGACTTTCTATTGTTAATTTTTTTTTAAACTTTGTGTCTTAAAATTCAGGACTCAGAGGTTGGTAACATAACATAATGGTCCTTCTTTAAATCTTGTCCAAATCATTGCCTGTGGGATACTGGCCACATCCAAGGTGATCACTATACGCTTTAATTAGACTTACATAGTACAAATCAGCCATGCTGTGTGAAAAGGGGGGTTTAATGCATGTGCATAAAGTGTCGTCCCAGAATAGCCTGTGCAGTTTGCACACGCTAATCAAAGACAACACTTTCTGTTTACATGATATTTTGTGTTTAAAGAAAGTCCTTTCTTAGCAAAAATCCAGTTTAGCCGGAAAGTGTTGTCCCTGATTAACCATGTGGACTGCATCCCTAAGGTACTGATGAGCAGAAAAAAGCATAAATCCTGAACAGACTGTTATTACATTCAGTAGCCATTAAAGCCTTTTCAGAAACCGCAAGCCTAGCGAAATAAGATTTGGTACGGGACACCAAATAGTGGTCCTGTACCAAATTGTATACAATTCAGGCCTTTGGGTTCCAAACTGGAAAGCTGTAGGGTAACATTGTTTAATAAGACTATTTAAACCAAATACATGTAATTTGAAAACTATGAACCCACATTTGTAACCTTACTCTGGTGAGACATGCCATATTGGCCCTTTAAGTAAAAAAAAACACACGAAACAATTTATGTTGAAGCAATATGAAAATTGATGGGAGGTTTTTCTGTGCCATTTTTTTCTTTAACATTTATTTATTATGACTATTACCTACTTCATTCCCTCACATTTTCATGTGAATTTTTTAGTCATCTGTTCTGTCATAGAGTTCAAATCAAACATTGCATATGTTACATAGAAAATAGCATATTTCACATAGAACAAATGTTCACTTACCCAGTCCTGGGATTGAACCGCTCTATCCACTGCACCACTCTGGATTATGGTTTCAGTGGTATTGAAATTGGATTATATTAATGTATTTTGTTTGAATGAGCCTAAATATAGCGATCACATGACTTGAAAATGGTCATATGAAAAGGTCATGTGATTGCTATTTAAAAAAACGTTTTTTTTCAATTTTTATAGGATAAAATAATCTTCCAACTAGCAATTGTCACAATCCTCAATAGCTCAAGTGGTAGAGCAGTGGGAGTGTTTGAAAGTTGTGGGCTCTCTCGGTGTGGGTTCAGTCCCAGCTGATGTGGTCGTACTATAGGAGAGTTTTACAACCCTTCCTGGGGGGAGGGGTTTGGGGTGGGGGGAAAAGGTGGAATTGGGTAGGGTTAAGTTGAGTAACTTAAATGAAATTAGCTATTAATAATAATAATATCAATAATTAAATTATATATATATATATATATAATTAATACATTCTAACAAAACATGCTTTTCTCCCCCTATGTAGTTAATCTCTAACAAGTTATAACAAACAACAAGTGTGTATTGCTATTTTATTTCTTAAAATTTAATGTTATGAAATATAATACAAGACATAATTGACCTATGTATTTCTGGATATAAAATTATTTTTAAGGCCAAGAATTTTAAGTACAAAATTGAGGGCAGGTATTTAAAAGCCACTTGGTAAAATCTTAAGAAGTACTTGAATGTCCAGATGTATCATATAACACCTGCTCTGTTTTTGTTTGATGTAACTTTTCAAAGACTGACAGCGCCTTATACTGGTTGACAACGTGTTTAAATGACTGACAGCGCCTTATACTGGTTGACAACGTGTTATAGCGACTGACAATGCCTTATACTGGTTGACAACGTGTTATAAAGACTAACAACGCCTTATACTGGTTGACAACGTGTTATATAGACTGACAGCGCCTTATACTGGTTGACAACGTGTTATAGCGATTGACAGCGCCTCATACTGGTTGACAACGTGTTATAGCAACTGACAGCGCCTTATACTGGTTGACAACGTGTTATAAAGACTGACAGCGTCTTATACTGGTTGACAACGTGTTATAGCGACTGACAGCGCCTTACACTGGTTGACAACGTGTTATAAAGACTGACAGCTCCTTATACTGGTTGACAACGTGTTATAGCGACTGACAACGCCTTATACTGGTTGACAACGTGTTATATAGACTGACAGCGCCTTATACTGGTTGACAACGTGTTATAGCGACTGACAGCGCCTTATACTGGTTGACAACGTGTTATAGCGACTGACAGCGCAAATACTGGTTGACAACGTGTTATAAAGACTTACAGCGTCTTATACTGGTTGACAACGTGTTTCATGCTGCAATTGTGTATAGTATCTGAGATATAGCACTGAAAAGTTACATCAAACAAAAACAATAAAGGGCAATAACAAGCAAGTGTAGGGTTATAGTTCTTGTAGATTGCACTTTGATATCTATACACCAATGCTTAAATCTTATATTATATTTGAAATAAAGCTCTGAAAAAGTTACGTCAAATCAAACTTCAGAAACATCAGGAGAGGAATATAACATAAATAATAATTACTACAGAACAGAAAATACAAACATTTGTTTGAGCAGTTCTGTCAACAGTCTTTTAACAAAACAACAAACAACATTATAATGGCTTCAAATCAGCCATTTCCCAAATACATGTATTTTCCAAACTGTTTTCAATTCCTAATTTGTTTGATGGTAATAATATAAACATGATTTTTACATTATATAAACACAATTTCAAACTTTCTTTTCATGTCGTCATCAAATCAGATTTAGGTGAGGTGAAACTGTCATGATAAAATATCTTTCGCTAGGCCCAAGAACAATTGCATGGTTTGAAGTAACATAAATACTAAAAAAAACATCAAATATTTTGCAAACTATTTCGAAGTCAGAAATTCACATGGAATACGATATATTGTGTCAACTTTATTTTTCAAAATATTGTACGAAATATTCGTTGATTTTGAGTGTTTATGGGCTTTAAAGCCAACAACAAATATCAGGCTAACTTTAAATTGATATTGAATTACTCCATGGAAAACAAGTCCCCTACCAATCAATGAGGAATATTGCATGCAATATCTTAGTATTTGAGAAATTTCAAAAAGGCAGTTATGAATGATAAATTGTACTATTTGATATTTAAATGATGTTATTATAAATTGGCAAATAAGTCATTCAAGATTGACAATTAGGTCTGTATTTTTATGCATTTGAGGATTTGGGAAAAAATTATCAATCGAGAAAAGTATATTCTATAATATGTCATCTCAAATGGGAAAAATATTTCATAACATTACAATCTTGTAGTCGTCATCAACACTAAGAAACACAAGATGCGTTTGTGAAACACAATGTCCCCCTATAGTTCGTTTGACCTTGAAGGATGACCTTGACCTTGTGAAGGATGACTTTGACCTTGACCTTTCACCACTCAAAATGTGCAGCTCCATGATATACACATGCATGCCAAATATCAAGTTGCTATCTTCAATATTGCAAAAGTATTCATAAAATAAGCGATTTGGGCCATATATATTTGACCTCTGACCTTGAAGGGTGACCTTGACCTTTCACCACTCAAAATGTGCAGCTCCATGAGATGCACATGCATGCCAAATATCAAGTTGCTATCTTCAATATTGCAAAAGTATTTATAAAATAAGCGATTTGGGCCACATATATTTGATCTCTGACCTTGAAGGATGACCTTGACCTTTCACCACTCAAAATGTGCAGCTCCATGAGATACACATACATGCCAAATATCAAGTTGCTATCTTAATTTTGCAAAAGTATTCATAAAATGAGCGATTTTGGCCACATATATTTGACCTCTGACCTTGAAGGATGACCTTGACCTTGACCTTTCACCACTCAAAATGTGCAGCTTCATGAGATAAACACACATGCCAAATATGAAGTTTCTATCTTCAATATAACAAAAGTTATTGCAAAATGTTAAAGTTGGCGCAAACAGACCAACAGACAGGGCAAAAACAATATGTCCCCCACTACTATAGTGGGGGACATAAAAATCTGCAATTTGTGATATCAATTGTTAATAAAGTTAAAGGCTTTTGAACAATGTTCATCTGAACAGAACCTATTTCATCAAGAAAAATAACAATGGAGAAAATCAGACTTTGGTTTAAGTAATCATGAATGTGAAGCCAATTCTGTGAAAATGGGGCTTCATGCATTTGCGTCAGTGTTTTCCAAGGGTAGCCTCTGCAGTCTGCACAGGCTAACTAGGGACAACACTCCGCTTTAATGGTATTATTTGTTTAAAGGAAGTCTCTTCTAATAAAAAACCCAGTCTAGGCGTTAATCTTAAATCCAAAATCACTTAACTTCTATTGACAGTTTTCTTTATCTAAACAGGGTCCGTTTAAAAGGATCATGTCCTAATGCCATTTATGAATTATTTTCACTGTATAAAGTAATCAATGTAACTCGCTTTTGCCTCTACCAGTTTACAAATATTCCACCGAGAACCCCTCGTGCACTTTCAAATGCCGGTTCAGGCAAACTTTCTGTCCAAACTTCCGCCTACAGATGCTGCATTCCCAAGGCTTGTACTTTGTGTGAATGTTCATATGCGCCAGGAGATTGTGCTTCAGCCCGAATGACTTATCGCAGTACGTACACTGGAACTCTTTCTTGCCAGTGTGAGTTATTTGGTGGCGCTGTAGCTTTGCCCGCTCGACGAAGGCTTTCCCACACAGCGCGCACTTGAAGCATTTCTCTGAGTGGTAGTAGTTTTGGTGTTTGCGCAGCGAAGCCCTGCGGCAAAGGAAGGTGAATTGTATTGTACAAAACAAGTATACACTGTGGTAAATGTGGATTAATTACAGAGGCATAGTCAGCCGCAGCATCCATAATGCTACAATAATTGTGCACAATAAAATAGTTTTACACAAAAAATTTATGGTTCTGGCTCTTCTTTGTCATAGGCCAAAACCATAAAATTGATTGCAAAATCATCTTTAATGTGAGACATTAATTTTCACTGATTTCGTGGATTGACTAGTCTAATATTTGAGATAACAACAAATAATTAATAAAAAGTAACTGCCAAATCAACGAAAGCTTTCCCACATAGCGGAGTGAAACCCTGCAATAAAGAATAGAGCCAAACCATAAGATTTTTTACCGGAGTTATTTTTTGTCCAACACAAGTTTTCCTTGATTTCGCATTAAGCCCCATTTTCCAAAAGCACGACTCGTTTACAAAACAAACATTAATTGTTCAGCAGTATTGTTCTGATGGAATGCCAACCAAAATACTAAAAGAGACTTTGAGATCAGTAAAAACTGCCTTACAATGCTGTAGTCCATTCAAACAAGTGTTTTCAAACAGATATTCAAATATGGTATGCTTGAATGACTTAACAATCTTTCATGGAACATAATATCATCACTTAACATTAGTTTAAACCAATTAATTTTAGCATTATTAAAATTGACAGCCAACGGGTTATTTAGATGTTCTCAAGTATGTTTCCTGGGTAGAACCAGTACTTGGCAACCCTATGAGGGAGATCTTAAGAAAGCCTCCATAGTGAGGACCATTCCCAGAACCTCCTTGTTGCTAAGCAAACTAAACGAAGGGATGGTAACCACTAGTTTAAAGTTTAAAAAAAACAGCATCACTTTTGTAAAATGGTGCAAAATGTTTGTGCGTAAAGTGCTGACCCATATTAGCCTGTGAAGCCCACACAGACTTATCAGGGACAACACTTTCCGCCTTAACTTTATTTCTCCTAAGAAGCAACGTCCTTTAAACAAAAAACCCACATACAAGCAGAAAGTGTTAAGCTGTGCGAACTGCACAGGCAAATCTTGGATGACACTTAAAGCACATGTATTTAGCCCCGTTAATTAATAATTAAAGAAGAGTTCCGCAGTCAGAGACAAATGTCGCACATCCCCCACAAAAAAAACAACACAACAGGATTGTATGCAACAAAGCTGACCATAAGAGATAATTTTATCATATTAGTGTGTGACTTAACCACTTTAAAAAGTTTTTAGTTGACATAGAATGAAGCAATTCAGTTAAATCATTGTTATAGTAAATGGGTTGAGAATATTAAAGTATTATAACTTGGTGTCATCTACTGTCCAAGGCCAATGCACATTTTAAGTATCAAGCCGAATGGTCAATTTGTTGAAGAGTTATTGATCGGAAACTAACTGGTCTACCGACCAACCGACATCCACCAATACAATATACCCCCTCTTCTTCAAAGGGGGGCATCAATAAAAACCTTTGGTAAAAGATTCAAATTGGTTTTTTTTAACCCTAAGATACTGTTCAGCAACAAACAGCATAAAACCTGAACAGGCTACTTGCAGGCTGTTCTGGTTTTATGCTGGTTGCATTTAGCTGTTTTCACTTTGCTCCTGAGTGGGAAAGGGTTTAGTTTAAAGAATTCCTACTACCAATACCTGTCAGGGAAATCCTTCTTGCATACAAAGCATGGGAGACGTAGGGTATGTCCAGGTATGTACGAGTCCTTGGCAAGCTCATGGTCCTCTAGGTGGCTGATATACTGCTTCCTCTCTCCAAACACCTGCACAAAAGCAGATATATTTTAGCTTCCCTTTGGATAACACTGGGCTTAAGCCATGTATGTAGTGTTGTCCCAGACTAGCCTCTGCAGTCTGCGCAGACTTATCACACAGGGACAACACTTTATGCCTAGATTGGATTTTCATTTAGAATAGATTTCCTTACAACAAAAACCTCCATAACAGCAAAAAGTGGCATCCCTGATAAGCCTGTGCAGACTTTGTGCGCAGGCTTGTCCGAGTCAATACTTAACTTTTCGATTTAACTCAGTTTTTGCCAAGAAAATACTTCCTTTAAACGTAAAATTCCATTAAAGCGGCAAGTATTGTCCCTGATTAGTCAGTGTAGACTGCACAGGCTAATCTGAGACAACACTTTAAGCACATGCATATTTCCAATTGTGAGTTTACAAGGGGATATCAATAACATTTCACCTTCGTATAGACACATACTAAAACAACAACATGTCCCCACTTATTATGCTTATATTTATCTAGTAACTATGATATAATAATATTGATGAAATATTTAAAAAAAAACAAGAAATGTGTTTGTCAGAAACACTATGTCTCCTTCTGCGCCGCTTTGATTTTTAATTATTTTATTATTTTTTTGACCTTTGACCTTGAAGAATGACCTTGACCTTTCACTACTCAACATGTGCAGCTCCAACCAACAGACAGGGCAAAAACAATATGTCCCCCACTATAGTGGTGGGGGACATAAAAAAAATTTTTTTGTCAAAACAACCCTTCAGAGAGAATTCACCTCACTTAAATAAAAATAATGTGCATTTTCATGACAATTTGAAATCTAAACAGGAGTTCTGCGGTCGGAGACATATGACCCACAAACAGGGCTTTGAACTAGTGACCCTAATGTCAATAGGGGTCATCTACTGTCCAAGGCCAATGCACATGCTAGGTATCAAGCCAATCGGTCAATTAGTTGATCAGTTATTGATTGGAAATGATTTTCACACTTATTGTAACGGTGAATTTGACCTTTGACCTAGTGACCCACATTTCGATAGGCGTCATCTTCTGTCAAAGGCCAATGCACATGTGAAGTATCAAGCCAATCAGTCAATTGGTGTACAAATTATTGATTGGAAACGATTTTCACACTTATTGAGACAGTGACCTTAGTCGTTGACCTAGTGACCCCAATTTCAATAGGGGTCATCTACTGTTCAAGCCCAATGCACATGTGAAGTATCAAGCCAATTAGTCAGTTAGTTGATGAGTTATTGATCTGTAATGGTTTTCACACTTAATGTGATAGTGACCTTGACCTTTTGACCCAGTGACCCCAATTTCGATAGGGTTCATCAACTTTTCAAGGTCAATACACATTTGAAGTTTCAAGCCAATAGGTCAATTTGTTGACAAGTTATTGATCAGAAACGAACTGGTCTACCGACAGACATCCAGCAAAACAATTTATCCCTCTCTTCTTCGAAGGGGGGCATAAAAAGTACAACTAAATTATCATTATTGATTTAACATTACTCTAGACTAATATTTTTTATCCATTCAAAGCCTAAAAAGTCTATCCACACCTTTTGAACATATTTAGTGTTTAAATAGCCTTACCATAAAGGGACACATGTCACAGGTGTAGGTGGCAATCTTGTCGTGTATTCTCAGATGACACCGGAAATTGTAGAGGTCAGAAAACGTGTCTTGGCAGATACAGCATTTGTATACCCTAGAGGTTGAAATTTAGAATAATATGAACCACGTTCTGTGACAAGGGGGTTTATTGCATGGGCGTAGTGTCGTTCCAGATTAGCCTGTGCAGTCTGCAAAGGTTAATCAGGGATAACAATTTAAACTATTTTTTTGTTTAAAGAATTACTCTTCTTGACAAAATTCCAGTTAAAGACTGCACAGGCTAATCTGGGATGAAACTTTATGCAGTGAATTAAACCCCCTTTTCCCAGAACAAGGCTCACTAATATTGATCAAACACAAATGTGAATTTTCTTTATCTAGAGAAACAATAGTTTATTTATAGAATTATTTATCTGTCTATAAACAACAATCAGACATTCTCCTTGAAAGGAATTCAATAATCAGGATTTACTTTATTTATGCACAGAAGCCTGCACCAGGTTATTTGAAAGATGGTATCACAGGATTAAAACAAGAGATGTGTTTGTCAGAAACACAATGCCACCTACTGTGCCGCTTTGAAGCCACATATTTGACCTTGAAGGATGACCTTGACCTTTCACCACTCAAAATGTACAGCTCCATGAGATACACATGCATGCCAAATATCAAGTTGTTATCTTCAATATTGCAAATGTTATGGGCAATGTTAAAGTTTTCGGACGGAAGTACAGACTGACTGACCGACTGACAGATAGTTCAACTGCTATATTCCACCCTATCAGGGGCATAGAAAACAAGAGATGTGTTTATCAGAAACACAATGCCCCCTACTGCGCCGCTTTAAAGCCATATATTTGACCTTTGACCTTGAAGGATGACCTTGACCTTTTACCACTCAAAAGGTGCAGCTCCATGAGATACACATGCATGCCAAATATCAAGTTATGTTAATGTTAAAGTTTTCAGACGGACGGACAGACTGACTTGATGGACTGACAGACAGTTCAACTGCTATATGCTACCCTACCAGGGGCATAAAAAGGAAATAAAGGCAGCAGTTGAAACAATAATGAATCCAATTGAAGCTAGATATTTGAGCCGCGCTCTGGGAAAACTGGGCTTAATGCGTAAAGTGTTATCTCACATCAAGTACTAGTTATACCCAGGAAATGGACAATATAGTGTTTCCATACGACTTCAGCTTTCAATGCAATTAAGCTAAAAGGTATAAGTTTTAACTACCTGCGGTCGAGATGCAGCTGCCGATGTTTCTCAAGATCAAGCGGCTCTCTGAAGGTCAAATTGCACGTGTTACATTTGAACATGGAGCTTGCGGCCTCATTGTGGGTAACACGGTGTCGGTACAGCTCTGTGATCTGCGTGAACTCGGCTTGACAGATGTAACACTGGTGGCTGCTCTGTGAAATACAAGGCTACACTGTGAAAAACAATGCTGCGCTGTGAAATACAAGGCTGCACTGTGAAATACAAGGCTGCACTGTGAAATACAAGGCTGCACTGTGACATACAATCACAAGGTCACAGGTGTCAAAAAGTACCATCTCTTGACATAGTATATCAAAGATATTTTGTTAAATTGTGTTTGGCATTTTCTTGCAGATGTAACACTGGTGGCTGTCCCAGGAAATATGATCACCAAGGTAACAAGTGTGAAGATATGAGCCTCACTCTGGAAAAACAGGGTTTAATGCATGTGCTTAACCCTTTGCATGCTGGGAAATTTGTCGTCTGCTAAAATGTGGTATGCTGAATTTCTTAAATTAGCATTTACTTTGATTTTTTTTTCAAACAATACTATCAGAATAGCAAACAGTTTGGATCCTGATGAGACGCCATGTTCTGTGGCGTCTCATCTGGATCCAAACTGTTTGCAAAGGCCTTTAAAATTCGGTTCCCGCACTGAAAGGGTTTAAGTGTCGTCTCAGATTAGCCTGTGCGCTCTGCATTTACCATATCAACACTGTCACATGTAAGACTTATATATAGAATAAATAGCTTGGTGTCAGATGTTAGTAATAACCAATTACATCTGACAGTAGTAGACCTTTACAGTTAATTAGTTGTTATATAAGAACTATCCATTTTAGGTTTGTGAATACACTACCAAACCAACGATATACATCACACATTCAGTCATTTTTTATTAGAAATTGTGCCTAATTTGATGCATGAATTAATGCTTATCTATGTGCTTTTGATTTGTAACTTGTTTAACCCTTTCAGCGCGGGAACCGAATTTTGAAGGCCTTTGCAAACAGTTTGGATCCAGATGAGACGCCACAGAACGTGGCGTCTCATCAGGATCCAAACTGTTTGCTATTCTGATATTCTTTGAAAAAAAAGCGAAGAAAATGCTAATTTTAGAAATTAAACAGACGACATTTTAGCAGACGACAAATTTCCCAGCATGCAAAGGGTTAACATGTTTGAAAATATGCACACATGGAATGGGTCTACAGTTCATTAAACATAACACAATAGTAAATGCATATACAGGTCTTAAAACGATATTGTACATTTGGTACTTCACTACAAAAAAGAATGTCTCTTATGCACAAAGTAGTGCAATGCACTATTGAACTGAATGTACATGTGAAAATTTAATTTCTGATTTTGGTATTCGATCAACGCCACCCGTAGAAATAACAAGGTTAATGTGATCATGAATAGTACTTTATTTCGCAAAACATTGGGAAAAGTAAAGGAAAAATAACATAATTAAAATACTTAAATACATGTTTAATTGTCATAAACAAAAATAAAGTCTACAACCGTTGATGGAAGAAATCTGTACAAAATAATAATTGTTACTATAGGAAATTCAATATTTCTTTAAACAGAACACATCATTATAGTTAATGAATAAAATGAAAAAGTAATAACTCTCCTAAATTGCACACTACAGTTCATTTTACTATACATAATAATCACACAAAACAATTGTAGAGAATCACAAATGACAACAAGTAAAGCATGTATATACATATTCGCCATTTCCAAGATATAGATCAAGTTAACAACAATACGCAGATTATAAACAATTCAAACGAAAAATATGCATGAGAGCAATGCAATTGATTCTGAGACACAAATGATAGCATGCTTTCATATTTTGTGGCTGCACATTAAATCATTCAGAGAGAATACAGCAATAAAACCTAATGTGTCTTGTTCTGTGAAAACTGGGCATAATGCATGTGCGTAAAGTGTCGTCCCAGATTAGCCTGTGCAGTCCGCACAGGCTAATCAGGGACGACACTTTCCGCTTAAAGGAAGTCCGTTTTTACCGAAAATGTATTTTAAGCTGAAAGTGTTGTAACTGCTAATCTGGGACAACACTTTACGCACATGCATTATGCCCAGTTTTCTCAGAACAAGACACTAATAATGATCTGAAATTACTTAGCATCAAAATAAATCACCCAGGTGAATCATGAGATGAAACATAACACTTAATCTGAGTTTGGTGTTGGAAAGCTTCATGTTTCTAAAATATTTGTACTGAATCTTGTGAAACAAAACTATTTTACTTTAATCACAAGAATGTTTGTTTGCATTTCTTGACCCACAATGATGGATGCTGTGTTCCTGTTGTAGGAGACTGACAGTGGGACATTAATTATATCCCTGCTGGTAGCAAGAATTGCCAGCTTCTTCTTGCCTTCACTATCTAGCTGTAGGACAGTGTTGGATGCCTCTCCACAGACCAGCACTTGTCCCAGGGCAGTGATATGTATACCTCCTGGGGATTTCAGGTCTGGGTCGGTAAAGGTGTGGAGAACTGTGCCATCTCTGGCCAGGGTGAGAACCTTGCTGTGGAAATAGTTGGTGACTAATATCTTGTCACCTGACGGACTCACTGCACACTTATTTACTGTAAAAGAGAGTAGAATCAATGTAATTTTTTTACAGGATCATTATGTTAATTAAGACACGGTTACATCTTATTCACACCAGCTAGTTATTTTAATTAAAAGAGTATGATTTTCCTTACAATGAATCATTTATGAATTAATGCTTATTTTATGCTAAAACCCAAATACGTACACATCAATAACATTTTCTAAGTAAGTTAATGTACTCACTGACATAATCAGTGCTTGCTGACATAAATACTGTTATGGAATTATTTAAGATCTCTAAAACCAATACAAACTCCTAAACAGTAGAAAATAAGTCAAGACAACACTTGTCAAAGGAAGGACATTATTGTTGAGTAGGTTTCATTTACTTATGGTGGAAGTATAATGTATATTATTTGAAAACATAACTATCTGCAATTGCAAAAGTAAATAAACACTTTGACCTTTAAGCTAATATGTAAACAGCATTATCAAATTTGAAAATTCCTTATAATTATTTCAAAATGTACCCATATATATCCACCATTATATTACCTGTGATAACACTTGATTTATCCTCATACAGCTTACTAAGCAGGTCTCCACTCATTGAATACTTGTAAAGTGCAGTACCAGAAGTCAGATACAGATCTTGCAGATGATTAGCAATACCCCAACATGGATGTTTAAACTGTAACTTCCTGCCCTTAACCAGCTGCCCATCATTCATCGAGACAAACTGAACCTCAAGTGTCTTATTATTGACATCCACAGCAACAGCTACTTCACTTGAGGTGATTGGACACATGTCTCTAGGATACGCAGTGAAATCACAATGTCCCACAACCTGGTATTGATGATCTAGTAGCTTAACTCTTTTATTCAGATGATCTGCAACAAGGATCTGATCATTTGAGAGAACACAGATGGCTCTTATATTAAATCTCTTCTTTGCATCACTTGGTATGTTCACATTATATTCTGACTTTCCTTGCACAGCCAATACCTTGTTTGGGGCACCAGGCAGAGGCACAGCCTGAGTACATACCACAATCCTCCCCAGACCTGACAATTTAGACAATTGCTGTTGAACTTCACTGTCAGCCTGGAATGTCAGTGAACTTTCTTCCTGAACTAAGTTCTCTGTCAGATAAGTTTCAGACTGATTAATTTTTTTCAGACATTTCGTACTTGCAATAAACGAGAGTTCTGCTTTTCCCTTATCAACAATGTCATGAATTGTGTCACTGAGTCGTTTCAGTTCATTTTTAAGCTTGCTGCAATTGTCCACATTAGTCTTGATCGAAGCTTTCAGACTTGTCATCTTATCTTCTAGTTCTTTTATGGTATTCTGTTCAATGTTGTCTAAAATTGTATTTATTTTCTGGCGTGTGTCCCGTATTTCATTTAATTGTTTGCTGTATGAAACCTGCAAAGACTGCATATTGGTATCCCAATAATTCTGAAGTTTCTCCAGATCTTCAAGAACAGTTTGAATATTTCTTGATAGTTGTTGCAAGTCTGGCAGAGGTCCTTGTACTGACTCAGTTATAAGCGCTACTTTAGCACATTGTCTGAAAGGAAAACAAAACATAAATATGTGTATGTGGTGTAAATGACCATGAAATAAAAATATGTCCAAACTATGATTTATTATGTTTTTACTGTTTTTAAATGCTCTTTTCAGGTAAAATAGTTGTAGCTATGGAATTTATTCATTTTTATACTAAACCCTTTACCACTTAAAAACGTATTTTCACGGATTTGTAGTCTCTTAGAAAGTTACATTTAATTAAAGACCTTTTTTACTAGATTCAAGTTTTAAAGGCTTAGATACTGATCAGCAGCAAACATCATAAAACCTGAACAGACAGCGAGTTACTTGCAGTCTGTTCTGGTTTTATGCTGTTTGCAAATATCCATTTTCATTTTGCTTCTTAGTGGAAAAGGGTTAAACAACAATTTCTAATTTAAATTAACACATAATTAATATTAGAAACAATTGTAATTTTATTCAAATTAATCAAACTAAAAAAATCTTTTTCCAATATTGATCGGAATAATGATAGATTGAAAGGTCTATTTATGAAAACAAATAAATTTGAAAGCAAATACATGTATAAATTACCTGTGATTGACGAAAGCACAATTAGTGCAGCACAGCTGACTGTGGTCATTACAAAACATCTCTAGCCGTTTGTCCTCATGAAGGTCACATTTCTGAATGAAATCCTCCACTTCCTTGGACACCGGCCACTTACTTGTCTCTCCCCTTCCATATGTCACATGTGTTCCAAACCACTGACCATGCAGGTTTATACATTTTGCACAATAAAATTTAAGACAGTTATCACAGTAAAACTCGGCCCACTGGTCAATTTTGTGCTCTAGACACGGCGAACAACAAAAGTCTGTAAATGAATCAGAGCCTTTACCCACAGTTGATTGAGAAAACGTAGCCATATTGATCTCTTTATTATAAATATTCTTAAGAAATCTATATTCCTTAAATTACACCCCTTCATCTGGTGGCTTAAATCAACTAATATAAGACTTTGGACTGTAATGTTCACAGATAAACATTTCAGCTATCAGTACTTGACCTCACATGACAGTAACAGTATAAGGCACACAATGGAAATAAGGGCTTGCTCTTTTTTGTGTTATCCTTGGTTTGGTGAGCATGTCACAGTTTATTGTACATGATATAGTTTTTAATAATTGCTTATTATTTTATTCTTTGTTATGTTGTGAACTGTGTATATGCTTCCTATGCCGAAATAAATCTATCTATCTATCAAATCATATGAGTTGCATGTTATCATACAACATCAAAGTTGGTCAGGATCACTATACTGCAATTTGCAGTCAAAATTTAAGCACTTTTAAGCATTTTCAAGGTCACACACTTTTTGTTGAACAACTTAAGACATACTATGAAAACACATGCAACTGTTCATAAAATTAATATTTGATAAGACAAATGCATTCATAAAATCAGTTTACAGAATGACTAGACATGTTTTGAGTTACATGTAACACTTACACTCAAACCCGGTATTCTCTCTCGTCGGCTATTTTCGCTGTATATGGTGTTTATGCCCCCTGACTTTTGTTAGCAAACAAACATTTGCGACCTACGTGTTAAATCTGCAAGAAAACATCTCTTGCTGCCAATATCAATTGTTTCTTAGTAATTAATTGTCTTAAAAGGATTGAAAACATAATTTGAAGCACAAATCTACTAAAATTCATTTTTTTATGAAAAATTGGACAGTGCATGAAAAAAACGGTGATATTTATTTCTTTTTGTGTCTAAAAATCAAATTATATTAAATGATATCAACTATATGACCTTGTTCTTTTATCTTACATGCCCCAGTTTTAAACTCAGCCTTTTGTTTATTGGAAAAACATTTTGACCAAGTAAATGAAGTTTCATGTAAATCGGACTGACTAAAAATGTGACTTTTAGAATGAAAAAAAGAAGTTATGATGACTAGACTATATATGTGACTTGTACTGTGTTCACAGACGTTTGCTGAAGTTCAAATGATCTGTTTGGACTTAAGACTAAAAATGCGTAATACAGTGACGGGTGGACAGACAAGCGCTTATCAATTTTATCCCCTAAATCCCCGCTGAAAGTGTGGGAATAACACTGGCACAACACTTTCTACTTTTATGGAATTTTTTCTTTGAAGAAATTTTTTCTAAATGAAAATCTAGTAAAGGCTGAAAGTGTCATCACTGATAAGTCTGCGCACACTGCACAGGCTCATTCGGCACATTAAGTCAATAAATTAAGCATCATTTTCCCAAAGCATGGCTCAAAAGTAGTTTTGTCTGGTTACCTTCTTGGGTTCCAAAACCAGGACTTCAGATCCCTTAATCTAAGACTCTGACTATAAAGAATAATGCTACGGATGAGCAGACTAGGGCTTAAAGATTTAAAAAACCAACCCTCTCAGATAGTGGAGGCATAAGCGAATTACTTATCCTTTTCCCTATCAGAAGCAAAGTGAAAATGGCTATATGCAACCAGTATTAAACCAGAACAGCCTTGGAGTAAATGGCAGTCTGTTCAGGTTGTATTATGTTTGCTGCGCATGAGCATCTAAGAGTTGGAAATGAAGGCTTTAAAACTTGAATAAAGACAGAAATGTGGTCTTTGAATTTTCAAGGCACTACAAATGCTTCAAAGTGCTTTTCTAAGTCGTAAATGATAAAACTGGTTACCTTCTTGGGTTCCACGACCAAGACTTCAGATCCCTGGGTCATCTGTTCCAGCCTGCGCTTGTTAATCAGGGTCAGTGACTGACCAGTACCACCTGAAAAAGCATACATGTTTAGCAACTAACTGACCAGTACCACCTGAAACAGCATAGACGTTTAGCGACTGACCAGTACCACCTGAAACAGCACAGATGTTAAGCGACTGACCAGTACCACCTGAAACAGCACTTATGTCTAGCGACTGACCATTACCACCTGAAACAGCACATATGTTTAGCAACTGACCAGTACCACCTGAAACAGCACAGACATTTAGCGACTGACCAGTACCACCTGAAACAGCACAGATGTTCAGCAACTGACCAGTACCACCTGAAACAGCACAGATGTTTAGCAACTGACCAGTACCACCTGAAACAGCACAGACATTTAGCGACTGACCAGTACCACCTGAAACAGCACTTATGTCTAGCGAATGACCATTACCACCTAAAACAGCACAGATGTTTAGTGACTGACCAGTACCACCTGAAACAGCACAGATGTTTAGCAACTGTCCAGTACTAACCTGAAACATCACAGGCTTTTAGCTACTGACCAGTACCACCTGAAACAGCACAGCTGTTTAGCCTAATACTAAGGGCAGCATCAATCATGTTTCCTAGTTACAATTTGTCAATTTTTGAAGTTTCACTTCATTTCTTGTTTATTAATGATTACTATAAAAGCACTCTCATGATTTCCTGTCTATATTGTTACTCCAGACTAATGATATGATTACTCAGTGTGTGTTTTTTCCTTCAAATTTGGGGCCTGTAGGGGCACCCATTCCCAATGTGAAAAAATATACATTTTTCCCAAATGGGACATACAATTTCCAATTGAAGGTTTCCAAATGACATCATTTGTGACTTCATAATAAATGACATCATTGGTGACATCATCCCAAGGCACATCATTTGTGACATCATACCAAAGGACATAATTTGTGATATCATATGTAAGGACATTATGTGTGACAGAATACCAAATGAAATCATTTGTGACATCACAACAAATTATTATTTGTGAAATAATATCAAAAGACATCATGAGTGACATGATACCAAATTACATCATCTGTGAAATAATACCAAAATCATTTGTGACAACAAACCAAAGCAAGGACGTCAATTGTGACATCATGCAAAAGGACATCATTTGTTACATCATACCAAAGAACATCATTTGAGACAAAATACCAAAGGACATCATTTGTTACATCATACAAAAGGACATCGTTTGTGACATCATACCAAAGGACATAATTTGTGACATCATTCCAAAGGACACCATTTGTGAAATCATTCCAAATGACATAATTTGGTGACATCATACCAAATGACATAATTTGAGACATCATACCAAAGGACATCATTTGTGACATCACATCAAAGGATACCATTTGTGACATCATATCAAAGGACATCATTTGTGACATCATACCAAAGGATATCCTTTGTGACATCATACCAAAGGATATCATTTAAAAGGACATCATACCAAACAACATCATACCAAAGGACAGCATTTGTTACATCATACCAAAGGACATCATTTGTGAAATCATACCAAAGGACATCATTTGTGACATAATTCCAAAGGACATCATTTGTGAAATCATACCAAAGTACATCATTTGTTCCAAGTATGAAAGCAATATCTATGATATTTTAGGGGTAATGTGGACCAAAACACAAAACATCAAATTTTCGATTTCAATTTCAAAGTATAAAGGGCCCATAATTCTGTCAAAATGCCAGTCAGAGTTACATTACATTGACTGAACAGTCCCCTTAAGATTGTGAGAAAGTGTTGCAAGTATGAAAGCAATAGCTTTGACACTTTAGGAATAAAGTGGACCTCAACTCAAAACTTTACCAAATTTTCAATTTTCTAAGTATAAAAAGGGCACATAATTCTGTCAAAATGCCAGTCAGAGTTACATAACTTTGCCTGCACAGTCCCCTTATGATAGTTAGTACCGGTAAGTGTTGCAAGTATGAAAGCAATAGCTTTGATACTTAAGGAATAAAATGGACCTAAACACAAAACTTAACCAAATTTTCTAAGTATAAAAAGGGCACATAATTCTGTCAAAATGCATGCCAGAGTTATCTAACTTTGCCTGCCCAGTCCCCTCATGATAGTAAGTAAGTGTACCAAGTTTGAATGCAATTGCGTTGATACTTTCTGAGAAAAGAGGACCTAAACACAAAACTTAACCGGACGCCGACGCCAAGGTGATGACAATAGCTCATATTGTTTTCCAAAAATAGATGAGCTAAACAACCAACATAATTCAATATGGGTTACGAGGGATATTTTTTAGCACTTCTGATATAGTTTCACTATTTATGAGCATTGAATAATAGAAGTAAGAGAATATTTGGTGAATGTTGGGTGAGAAATAAGTTAATCATGTTCTGAACTAAACAATACAGAGCTATCAAAGCCTCATACTGATATGTTTCAAGGCCTCACATAACAATGATAACTTCATTTTTATTCATATCATCTAGGCCAAACAAAATAAATTGTACAGTTAGGGTAACGGCTGAAAAAACATTAGGTAGGGTAGGTAGGGTGTTGTTTTTTGTTTTTGTTTTTGCTATGGTTCATATGTTTTTGCAATGGCCACAGTGTATAAAAATATTTTGTTAACCATTCATTGTCTTTTTGTTTAAGAAAATGCCCATAATTCCATGATACATGTACTAACCTCTAAGACACATCTTCATTCAGTTATTGAACCATCCATACACATGGATCAATAATATTAATATATTTACTTTGCAATGTCCATTTAAGTTCCATGCTGTTTCAGGTACAGCAGGACAAACATAATAAAGCTACATACATGTATGCATATGAATCTGATTATACACAGATCCACTAACATATAAGTGAAACCATGTTTGTCTTATCCCATTTCTAACAATAATCTTGTCAGATGTTTTAACTTTACAATTAAACTTTACGCTTACAATTTGCAAACACTCGTTTCCGTGACATACATCTACTGAGTTAATTACTAATAAATATGTTGCTTGTATCTAAAACGTTTTATACATCGTTGATTATCACAAGCATTTCATTAATCCCTTCTAAATGTATGATCTCCATCGTTAAGTTGAACGTTATTTGCCATATTTGCAGAGCGTCACGATTTATTTTCTGTAAAGTCCACCATCTTGTGAAAATGATGTAAGCCACAGGTGCGCATAGCAACGTAAAAGATATTCATCAAAACTCTGGCAGAATCCATTATTTTAGCGTAGAAATGGAAACATGAAATATCTTTTTTAAAAGATATACGGCGTTGATTGAGGTTGGAGTTGGTGAAAGATAAAAAGTTCAATGAATGAGATCAAAGAAAGCAAATGTCTTTTTCTGTGAAGTTCTTAGCTGCATCACACACAGTATGGGAAGAATTTACATGATAACATATTGTTGGTCATAAACCTATAGATACAAAACAGAAAACCAAAAGAAGAATGGAAGTGAAATTAAAACATATTAGTCAACCGGCCACACGTGAAGTATCCACACATATTTTATTATATTTAATTTTATACGCACGTTCTTCAAACAAACCTGTTTCAGTGGTTTGTCGAGCATTTCTGTTTGATTTGAATATTAACAGTATTGAGAATCATCGCGATCATGCCTAATACATTAGTCAATATGGTGGAATAATTCTTGTTAAATTAATCAAAAATAATATTTATCATGGTATTGTTGAAAACACATTAAGATTCTATTATTGACATGCCATAATCATATCCCTAAATATCTTTATTTAACATATTTCTGGTCTAAAGAAAATTCCAGTTCATCTATTTCACGCAATAGCGTCTATATTATATAACGATTATTTTACTGGCCACAAACTGACCCTGATACCTGGTGAGTTGGAATGCATTAAAGTGAGGCCACGCTTCCACTGCTGGAACGACGGCTTGTTTAAAACTTTATACTTTTACATGTTAAATGTTCAATTTCGAAAACAATTTTAAATGGTTTGGCCAAAACAAATATCAGGATAGGGAAAAGCGAAACTTTAATGAACTTAAATATACTAGTACACAGACAGGAATATGGAAGTAACAACTAAATATGAGAACATAGCCTTTAAGTACAAACGCTCTGGCGATGGCAATCCTCTGAAAATAAAAGGTGCACTCACAAACTGTATTCAAGTGTATTGATGTCAAGAGTTGAGTGTAAAACTGTTCTATCTATCAAGCCTTTTTATTAAAATTTAGAGATAAAATTGTTTGATGCTGAGCACACAGTAAAACAGTGTAACAAATACACGGACACACGCGGGAAATTTTATTTGAATTTTATTGGACACTTACACAGGTGAGGTAAGGTCAAACGTGACGTTTAACAGCTATGCTAAAAAAAAACCACGTAAAATCAGATGATTGATAACGAAAGCGGAAGTGGCAAATGCGCGGTTATTTTCGGGCTTTATCGGACGGTACCCGGGATTTTTTTCAGAGATCGTTTTTTTACAAGACGAAAAAAAAGTAGGGTTGGGACCAAAATCGTAGATAGGGTCGGGTTACCCGAACCGTACAATTTATTTTGTTTGACCCTAACATACTCCCATACCAGCCTACATTTATGAAATAACAACCCAGTTGTGTTATGATAATTATTTGTCTTCAAAATTTGATTGTGATAACCAAGGTTAATGTTCAACAAACAGAGATTTGATAGCCCAATTGGCTAAGATAGATTTGGTTTGAAAAAGGCAATCTGGTAATTTGATAGACTATTATTATTAATGATCAAGGCACAATAAAACAGTGATAATCCTCTAATACACAGATACATGTACACAATTGACATGACACCGCCTGTCAATCAAGTTCTTATCTAAGAACTGATCTACCAATCAGCGATCGATTAATCGGGCGCGTTAGTTAGCAACGAACTGTCCGCCATTTTCTAGACAAGCTATGTATAGGTTCACTTTTACTTTAGCAAGTTTCTTTTGTTTTCCTCTTAAAAAAAAGTAGATTAAAAATGGTTCAACGGTGTCGATGGGGACTTTGTAACTCGGACAATCGATATCCTGAAAGATTAGTTGGTGACATTTAATTTATATCGTTTCCAAAGCCGAAAAGAGATCTTAAGAAGTGTAAGAGATGTATAAATGCATGCGGTCGTCACCACAAACAACTGAACGTCAACACTGTCGAAGACAATTATAATATATTTTTATCGGATATACTAGCAGATTTAAATAGTTTATGTTATCGATCTGATTATCACATAATATTTCACGTTTAAAAAAAATAGTTTTATCAGTTACCAGGTCATTAATATACAGAAGCGAGGTTCATCTGCATTACTTAAAAAGAAATAAAACCCAGCATGAAGCCTAATTTGTGCTGTGTTTTATAACTCTGATAGTAATGCACTTTATTGCCATTATACATGTTATTAGAAGGTGACATGTGATATATTTTATTAATAACGGTATCTACACATGTGCAGACATGTGATGTCACCAATGAACGCTTTTAATCCGCCTTTGAGATCGAATGCCTAGTTCTCATTTTTTTCAACGAGTTTTGTTTAGATTTGTTCGAAAAAAAAGAAATGAAATAAGGCAAAAACGGTGTGAATAGATTTTATGTAACTCTGACAATCGGTATCCATAAGTTAGATTAATTAATTGTATACCATTTCAAACGCGCAAATGCGGTCTTGACAAGAGCAAGAGGAAGCTTCAATGTGTAGAATTACCGAGATCACCCTTTTGGAGCATTTATTTATTTAAAAAACTGGAAATGTTATGTTAGAAATAACTACGCATTATTAAGTATGAATTATATCACGTGTGCTTGTAGAATAATGGAGAAGATTGGTACCAACTTTGCGTAAATCACTGTTATAAATCAAGTTTTGTGTGTGTCAGAAACAAGTGAAAACGATTATATGTTTCTATTTTCTATTTTAATAGAATCGAATCGATAAATGTCACATAATAAGATTTATTATTACTGATTTCACCAATAAATGCCGAACTTGGGAGAAGTCGGTACCTGCACCAGCGTCTGATACAGGTAGCTTTACTGAATTCCCCTTCATCCAGCGCTACTTTATATATGACAATGATCAAACTTATTGTGCTGTCTTGCACTTTCAATTATAGTGATTGATAAATGTCCCATAAGCAATGTTTAATATTATTAATATCACTTTTATACGTAATAACATGTGGGATTTTGGTACACTCGGTGTCAGAAAGCGTGTAAAACTTCACCGAAATCCCAGTTTAAAGCGCTATTTCGTGTCAAATACACGAGTGGAAATGTTTCGTAAATAACATGGGTAAATGCCGTTGAAGAAGTGTTAATTTATTGCTAATACCAACATCACACGTAATAACAGGTTTGATTTCGGTCAGCGCGCAAGCGTTTGAGAGCGTTATTCATATACCGAAAAACCCGTTATAATTAGCTGTTGTTCTCTACAAACGTATATTTTTTGCATTCGCAGAATAACTAAATGACACAAACCCCTTGTACAAGTGTCATATGGTGTCAAAAAGTCCATAAAAATAATCCGGAATATCGTGTTAATCTACATGCAGTATATAGGCAATGAAGCCATTTTGGTGTTAGCTTGTCTAGGTTTGCTACCCGCTGAGCCACGTGATTAAGTGGGTGGAGCGATCATAGATAAGGCGTCATGTCAATTCAGATAAGACCTGAGTATGTTTGATGGACCTCACAAATGACTGACATTCCAGAAAAATAGTATACCTGGTTATATGCTTAACCCGTATTCATTTGAGTCTTAATCTGGAAAACTGTCGATCGCCATTGGCGCCAAATAGCGCTAAATTTTTAAAAGTGGCTCCAGTTTTTTTAAAGGGGCGAATAAAAAAAAATCGGTAAAATCCTATCTGAAAATGTACTGCGAATCGAAAGCACGCGACCACGCATTAGCGGCCATCGTCTGTCACTTGTAAATATTGATTTACGACGATGTAAGCGACCTACAGTGCAGATTGCAATCACTGAAGCGTGTAAGTGTTACAAACGGTGTTTTTACTGCTATTGTCAAGTTTTATGGGAGTTATTATCGGATTAACGGTTCCTTTATGATATTGAGCAATAAATTAAGTAACATGGGGACAAACTGTCACGACGATCAATAATTATAATGATTATTAGGGCCGCTATTTCTTTTATCAAAACCATGGGCATGGGGCTGGCAAAAGCATTTAATTTCTCCACAAAAACAAATAAAAACTTGTTTCAACAGGTATTTGTTAGCATTCCTGTTAAATAGATTCATTATTATAATGTTCTGGGAAGGATATAATTTGATTAAGATACCAACAATTTCTGAAATAAAAAGTATATCGGTCAACGGATGTACTATATTTCGGATATGTTAAAATTCGGACATTTAAAGATAGGGCCATTTATGTGTTGGTTTGCAGGGCTCGACATTAACTTTTGGAGCCACTTGTCCAGTCGGACAAGTAGACCAAAACTTCACTTGTCCTGACCAGAAAGCAACTTGTCCTGATCATTATATCTTATTTTGCTCAGTTCTTTGCAAAGTAATTAAATAATACAAAAAGCTCAAATCATAAAGACTTAAATCATTCAAAATACATGTTAACATAATTTTAGGCAATTTCAATACAAAAAGAACTGACAAGATAACAGGAAAACTGGATATTATTGATTTTATAAACATTTTACAAAGCCAAATTAACTGACCAAAACTTGTGTTTTGCCACCATACTACTTTAATTGTCTTAAAGAGCAATGTGTACTGGTGTGGTAAAATGCATATTCATTATAAGGGAGAATAATCTTGTTATCTTGGCAAAGAAAAATGTTAAGGGTTGCTTTTCTTGTAAACAGTGCGGCGTAGTATCCCATGGAACTATCCGAATATCTCGTGCTTTGCCGTTTAAACGTAAACAAAATATATATTTAAAAATAAAGGGTGGTTACTACGGATTTAAAGGCATTTGTTCTATGTTATTAAATTATAACGACCACTTGTCCCGTATGACAAGCAAATTCTTTATTAAATTGTCCGGACTAACACTTTGGTTGTTCCGGACAGTCGGACTATCTTTAATGTCTAGCCCTGGTTTGTTGTTGATAGTTTGTAAAAATATGTTTTATGTTATTTCAGGTAACTAGAATAGATGGTGGCAATTATCTGGGCCTTTCGGTCAGGAAATAGGCGTGCAAAACATTCATTTAATTGAACCTGAAAATCATCCACCACTAACAGAAAACGTTTTAACAAAGAAAGCTGATGTAAATCATGTCCAAATAACCAACTATAACTGTGTAACAATTTGAAGTGAGATTATTTATTTTCTGATTTTTTATATTTATTTGTTCCTTTCAAATGATGTACATTGGTGTGATTCTATGTTTAAATAATTAAATTTAACATTTATGTAGCATACTGTTTAATACATTGATGTTAACATTATTTATAATATATTATTTTGGTTATCTGTATTGTTTATCAAGTTGAAAAAATGTTATTTATATGCAAATAAAGCTTAATAAGACTTATGAAGGTATGACTTGTGAAGGTACCACTTGTGAAGGTACTTATTGTTTTTTATGTAATAACATAACTTTTAAAGTGATTATATAGTCAATGACATTAATGTAGTAAGGTTTCTTTAAATGATTGTTCTTATTAATAAGATTGGAATGACCGACAGTTTTCACGCCGCGAAAAAGTGGCTACAACTTTTTTTTGGCCAGTAAAATCCCTGCTGGGCTTAATGCATGTGTGTAAAGTTTCATCCGCGATTAGCCTGTGCTGTCCCCACAGCCTAATCAGGGACTACACGATCCACCTAGATTTTTTAAAGACTTCCTTTAATCGAGAAACTCCTTAAAAGTGTAACGTGTCCTCCCTGATTAGCCTGTGTGGACTGCACAGGCTACTCTTGGATGACACTTAACGCACATGTATTAAACCCTGTTTTCCCAGGGCAAGGCTCAATTTCATTATTTAAAATAGGACTAATCTTACCTTTCAGACTCACATGCAGGGTTTCACCGTCGAGATATCCACTGCCATCATCACACGCATGATTTTCTGGACCAGCATTGTCAATGATCACACCATGTGTCCAGTTAGTGGTCACCATGCTAGTTTCAAGGGCTGCCAAGTTACTGTTCGTGTTTGATTGGTTACAATTGCTTGTTGCTTGGTTACCATCTATGGTAACTTGGTAACCAACATTGGTTGCATGGTTACTCTCAGCTGTTGCCTGGTGACCATCTGAGGTAATTTGGTAACCAGCATATGTTGCATGGTTACTCTCAGTTGTTGCTTGGTTACAATCAATAATTATTTGGTTAACTTCAGATGTGATGTAGTTACCATGTTTACTATCACTGGTCATTTGGTAACCATGCGTGGTTGTAGTGTTGCAGATGTTTTCATATTGTGATTTTGATACAATGTGAGTGAAGGAAGAGCTGGTGTTACCCTCTGCAACAAAATAGATCATTTGATTTACAATGGAAGGAATAAGCTTTTACACTTAAAATGTTATATAGAATTCAAGTGTTTGAAATGGCACACTTAGATAAGAAAACATGCTTTTTACAATTACAGTCAAATCATAATTATACAAATATATATTAGACCGACACAATAATTTGCATACAATATTTTCCATATAATTGCATCTTGTATGTGTAAGTATCTTTGTTTAATTGCACTCATAATCTTAATCTATGACATCAAATCAAATACAATGTTTTAACTTTAAAAAAAGGGAATAATTATATGTTTATTCAACAATAATAATAAATGAACACTTGAAAGCCATTATAAGTTAAAAAAAATGCCAGACAATCATAAACCATGGTAAGTTTGGCACATGCATTTCAAATATGCTTGTAGCACTGCCCAAACCTTCACATTCAAGTTTATACCATGGAAAACAAGAAAGGTTGCAGCTCTTTAAACACGTGTGAAAACATCAGTAGGCATTCCATATAATCATAACAATGTTCAACATGTATTAAATTTTCACCACGCTGTGCAAATTCTTTAATCAATTGCATCTTCAGCATTATCACGTTTCATATAATTTCATCTTTTTTATATAAAACTCACAAACAACAGGAACATATTGGGAGTTGTTATGTTGCTACTGTCATTTTGTATGATAAGTAATGCATATAATCCCAATTTAACATTTAATGTCACGGTTACCATGACTTTTGAACTAGTGAACCAAATTTCAATAGAGGTCTTATCTACTGTCAAAAGCCAACGCACACGGGAAGTATCAAGCCAATCGGTCAATTCGTTGACAAGTTATTGATTGGAAAAGATTTTCATATTTATTGTTACAGGGCCCTTGACCTAGTGACCCCAATTTCAAGAGGTTTTATCTACTGCCCAAGGCCAATCCACATGTGAAAAATATGGAGTACTTGAACAGAATGCAACATTTAGGTTAAAGAATTAAACACATGCAATGCATCAGATTTTGCTTTAACAGGTCTCAGATACTAATCTCAGAAAAGACATTGCTTTTAAATTCTTAAGATTATTTTCAGTTTTATATTTTTTTTAATTAAATGCATCTGACATTTTTTAACATAAAAATATGTGAACAAATTGTCTGAAGCCCAATTAACTTCCACCAGTTCATCCTATATTAGCAGTATACAAACAGCTTGACCAACATAATAGTTGAAAATAATATGCAATGCCATATTCCATGAAAAGAGAAGAGGATGCATATTGAAGACATTGACAACAAATTGAGCCCCATACTGGGAAAACTGGGCTTAACGCATGTGTATAAAGGGTCGTCCCAGATTTTAATCAGGTGCAGTGTGCACTGGCTAATCATGGACAATAATTTTCACCTACACTGGATTTTTATTTAGATGAGACCTCTTTGTAACACAAAATTTACAAAAGCGCAAAGTGTGGTCCGTGGTTCTCTGCAACAAAAATTTTAAATACGTAAATGCATTAAACCCATTTTTCTTAGAACAAGGCTCAATTGTATGCCATTACTGTACCTGATATGGTGATAATGTCCCCATCCTGAATGTACTCAATCTCCCCGAGCTCTACGTCATCTTCCGTGTTCTCCACCATAAAACCTTCCCCTCCCACTTCTGATGACATCACAATGACAGAATTATGTGACAAATGGTCCTCATGATTTTCAGTAAACTTTCCTCTGTCAGCCTGTTCAATGACAATTGAATGGCTATTGTGAATATCATTTCCTTCGATGTATTCTTCGAAGTGCTGGGTGCAATTATCCGCAATGCTGTAGTCAACCATGTGATCCCCTCTTTCATTAACACTGCTGAAATACCGGTAATAAATATGGAAAATGCATACTATAAAATCATAATTATTTTGTGGACATTAATTTCTGTTGGTTCTGTGCGTTGAACAATCCACAAAATTTAACACAAACACATCAGAAAATGAAAAATTTCTTTATTTGAAAATCAGAAATACGTGAATTCATGTGTCCATGAAAATGAATTTATGAAAACACATATTTCAATATGCTGGAAAATTTTAAACACACATCGCAATATGCTGTAACTTAGAAAATCCACATAATGGAGACTGAAAAATCCCATTTGGTAAAATATTGTAAATCTCCATATTGTATTATATTGCAATTAAAAACTCTAACATATAGCATTATATTGAACACCATACAACTTTTACATCATTGTTGAAGAAATCAATATAGAATTAGTTGTTTTTTAGCCTCGCTCTGGGAAAACCTCACCATGGGAAAACCTTGCTATGGGAAAACCTCACCATGGGAAAAACTGCTATGGGAAAACCTTGCTATGGGAAAACCTCACCTGGGAAAACCTGCTATGAGCACACCTTGATGTGGGAAAACCTCACCATGGGAAAACCTGCTATGAGCAAACCTTGCTATGGGAAAACCTCAATATAGGAAAACCTCCCTATGATAAAACTTCCCCATGGGAAAACCTCGCTATGGGAAAACCTCACCATGAGAAAACCTTGCTATGGGAAAACCTTGCTATGGGAAAACCTCAATATAGGAAACCCTCCCTATGATAAAATTTCCCCATGGGAAAAAACCTCGCTATGGGAAAACATCGCTATGGTAAATCTCACCATTGGAAAACCTTGCTATGGGAAAACCTCACTATGGGAAACCTCACCATTGGAAAACTTCGCTATGGGAAAACCTCGTTATGGATTAATCAGGAACAACACTTCCGGCCTGTATGGAATTGTAAGTTTTAAGAGGTCCCTTCTTTACAACAAGAGCACCACGTAACTGGTACCACGCTCGGCTGCAAAAGCTTGTCAGATTTTTTTTTCTAAGAGGTCACAGTGACCTTGACCTTTAACCAAGTGACCCAACAAGAGATGTGTTTGTCAGAAACACAATGCCCCCCTACTGCGCCGCATAGAAATAAAATATCTAATTATCATTTGGCAGGTTTAGAAATTCATCTCCCTTTAAAAATTATTACTTCCCTTGAATTTTGTCCAATCCAACCAGGGGGAGGGGGGGAAAGTGGGTCTCGCAGTCAATTATGACCATGTCAGACATGGTGGTGTAAAAAATCGCGGTGGTGTAGTGGATGAGGTGTCCGCCTAGCAATCGGGAGTTTGTGGGTTCGCTCCCCACTCGGGTGCGTTCTCGTTATCTCTTCCATAGACACCTAGTACTGGTTCTTCCCAGGAAACGGACTCGATAATGTTCCTCTGCCTATAATGCTCTAAAGGGCGCTTGGCAGTATATATGCTATAGTCGGGTTGAGTCCACAGGTGGTTGGCGTGTGGCTATGATATTAATTAGTGAAAACATCATTTTGAATGATAAATAATCATATTATAACAAAAAATTAACTTTTCTGAAAAAAAATATTTCACTATCAAATATATATATAACAAGGTATGCAACTCAAAATCACCCCAAAACGGGGTGCATCGCTTTGAACAGCCATATCTTCATCAATTGTGCAGCGATTTTCACGATCTCGGTCTTATTCAACGCAGAAATGAATTTCCTTTCTGGAAATGTATATGTCTTGCAATATTTTTACAAATGCTGGGTCAACTTTTAAGAAATAACACAATACACAACACGCATGACCCAGTTGACAGTGATCATGTATTCTTTATGAATGAAATCTCCAGTTGTAAAGACACACCTCCGCATTGGACCAATGAAATCACTCGTATGTTTAAAATGTCAGTTAGTTGAAATGTATGTAAACAAAGGTTTCAAACGGCGCTGGACAGTAAGTCTTGATGCAGAATGTAACGACAAGAACGGTAATAATGTTTTTTCATACGTTTTATTGAATTATGGTATCGAACTACATGAACTTTGTAGGGAAGTTGCCCTTTACTCCGTGAAGATTTCAGTCTTAAAGACAGCATGATCACTGTCAACTGGGTCATGCGTGTTGTGTATCGTGTTATTTCTTAAAAGTTGACCCAGCATTTGTAAAAATATTGCAAGACATATACATTTCCAGAAAGGAAATTCATTTCTGCGTTGAATAAGACCGAGATCGTTAAAATCGCTGCTAAATTGATGAAGATATGGCTGTTCAAAGCGATGCACCCCGTTTTGGGCTGATTTTGAGTTGCATACCTTGTTATATATATATTTGATAGTGAAATATTGTTTTTCAGAAAAGTTAATTTTTCGTTATAATATGATTATTTATCATTCAAAATGATGTTTTCACTAATTAATATCATAGCCACACGCTAACCACCTGTGGTTGAGTCGTGGGTAATTTTCATAAAGTTGTTACATCACAAATATTTTATAAATATATGACCATGCATCACACTGAAAATAATTATGAACCTATCTTCTTTAAGATGTGTTGCTTTTTTCCAAATTTTTATCGTCTTTAAACATCAAAATAATCGACTGTGTTGATAGTGTCAAACTACCATCATGAAAATAAGCTTCCGGTTGATTCGTGGGTTCTGATTGGCTGCCAGAATTTCCAGATTTGCATACTATAAATAGCCTTTAAACTGACCTTGCAGGACAGGTTAATTTCTTGTGAAAAAATGTCAACAGACGATGTAGCATGGCAAATACTCATAAATAAACAATTTTGTGTTACTTTGAAACACTATATGAACAATACATAATGAGGAAATACTTCATAAGGACCTATCAAGTTATGATGAATTACACTATTTACATACTTGTTTTAGACGCATTTTTGATCGGAAAAAAATGGTGACCGTGTCAAAACATTTTTCCGTAACAACTGCATCATGTGCGAACGTTCTATCGCGAGATTTCACGCGATTTCTATACCCACGAATCAAACAGAACCCACGACTCAACCAGTAACAACCATATAGATAGATAGACATCACTGACAACAAAGGCCTGTGGTTTAAAAGAGATCATACAGTTCGTTGCCCTGTTCCGACGTTTCACCGGTTCCGATGGAGTCCGAATGTTTTTCCGATAAATAGCGGCGGCCACAAATCGAAAGTGGTTTAGTTTTATTCGCACACGTGCCATTGTTGAACAAGCAGTACATGATCGATGAAATCTTTATCCTAGGTAACAAAATCCCAACATACTTTATGGCAGGTTTACTTGTTTTTACTTGGTGGAGAATCGGGAAAATGGCGTTTTGAATAATGAGTTTCATGTCAAATTTTTCTTAGGCATGGCAGGTAAAATTTTATAGTGCAGAAGTTATTGCACAGGTACAGACAACATATGTTAAAAATATGATGTTAATCAATATATGTTCTCTGAATGAAATTATAACAAAAATAAATGGATAACTTTTGACCAGTTCCGGTGGATTTGACGTTTAATTGAGTGATGGGTGTCCTTAGGGGCAATTAGCAAATTCCTGCAATTTTACAATTTATGATCAATTTACAACTCTTGTTTTGTTGTATTGTCAGTTGCTCAGACTCCAGTAATATTTCAGTAACCTATCTATGTTCGTCTGTCTGTCTGTCCATATTTTGATATGAAAGAGATTATTAAAAGATTTCCAACACATGGCGGTATATATGTTGATATAGACTCCTAGTATGGCCCAAACAATAAATATTAACTGTAAGCAGGCATTAACATCCGATATCACCATGCTTTTTTTAATCATTTTCTGTTTCTCTTTTATTAAATTTATTCTTTTTTTTTCAACAGGAACATGGGAAAATTTAGGCTTTCTAGCAGTGGGTCAGACTGCAGGACTCCATGTAAATGTAAATGCAGTTCCCGGTAGCTCTCTTTCTCTCTCTCTCTATCTATGGCATCAGAGATGATATTAAAGTCATTCTCTGCACAGGTGATGATGTAGTCACATGGAATGACCACACCCACACCTGTTGCTTCTGGGGCTTGCCAGGGTGCAAAGCTAGGGCAGGGCTCTCCAGTGGCTAAAGCGGTGATTTTACCCTCCAATTCAATGATTTTTCTGAATGCACCAGCTAGTCCTCTTGGCACATGGCCTATGGGCAATCCTGCAATGTCACACAATCTTAAGAAACGACTTTGGTCTGTTACATTCTGTCTCATTTCTGGAGGAAAGTCCTCAATAGGTGGAATCCACACTAATGCTGCATTTTCATCGTGCAAATTTGTATATTCTAAGTCCACATTTAACTCGGTATGCATTGGAGGCCTTATTTTAAATTGGTGATAGCCTTTTATAACGCTGTCTTTAATTTTGTAACTAAACATGGTGCCAGTTCCCCAATAGTTGTGCACATATTATTTCTGCAGTATATTAAGACGTTTTGCATTCCCCTAATGTACCTCTTTTAGTGATTTTTAAGGGTTAGTAAAAATAACGGTGAGCCGTCGGAACTGAAAAGAGGCACCGGAACAGGGCAACATAGTGCGATGTAAACATCAATAAATATGAGAAAAAATACTTTGAACTTCATGTAAATCTTTTGTGATAATTTAGGCAAGTAATTGGTCGACATATCCCAGCATAAACATTCTTTATCATTGAATGTTTTGATACAATTTGACCTGTCGATGTCAAAATCCCGTCGGAACAGGGCAACGAACTGTAGCCAGAGTTGATCATGTGTCTATGGACATAAGTCCCCAGGTATGTAATGAACATCAAAGAAATTATAATTACCCTTCAACATCGTTATTTCGAAGTCGTCGGGACCGTTAAAAAAACTTCGGATTAACGATAATTCAAAATAAACATTTGACAGACGACTTCTTTGATTCTGTAATAATAAAACGTTGTGGAATTCGCATGGTTCGGTTACACGCTACTATTAATAATTGTTTTACTTAAAAACGTAAACAAGTCAGATTGCAATAGATTTCTACTTGTAACAAACGAAGGAATAAAACGAATCTTGTTCTTCTTTTTATGTTTTCTCAAAGAACAGAACATATTAAATATAATGAATATGCGCTAATTATCAGAACATATAAAATATAACGAATAGCACAAATTAGTAGACCATATAAAATATAACGAATGACACAAATTGTCATAGATCCTATGTAAATACAGATGCATACAATTTCGGATATGACTTAACATTTTTTGTAAATAAGAAGCGATGTCTCTCTGAACACTGGCCTTAGCAGCACTAAACTGGACGCGTGTAACATATTTCTCCAATTTGTCAAGAACATTGAAGAACTCACTTCCGTCCGTGTTTTGCTCGCAGAGGGTAGAGTGTATATAAGATGAATTTCATTGGACCACATTTACTCAGACCTAACGTAACACGTTTATTTGTTACTAAATAATGCAAAACTACATAATTAGTAATTATCGGCTTTTGACGACATTATAATATTAACACGCTACGCGCAGTCGACAAAGGTGTAATTATCAGCTTCTGACGCGCCACGCCCAGACGACAAAGGTGTGAAATTATGTTCAGCGTTTTGCAGCTTTGACTTCGGATTAAAGACTGATGATTAGGTGCGAATTATAGTGTTGGGACCGACAAAATCACTTCGAATTAACGATTTTTTCGGTTTAACGAAGTTCGGATTAACAATGAAATTTTACAATAAACAAAGAAGAACCAAAATCGGGAACGGAAAAATACTTCGAAATAACGGTTACATCGGATTATCGGTGTTCGAAATAAGTTATGTTGTTGAAGTGTATATCATTTAATTTTTTTTTTGACAAATCAATCATTTGGGTTATAAATAATCAAAATAATAAATCTGTACAGTAACTGTGAAAAGAACTTCAATTCTTGGTAAGGAAATATATGTGTCTTGTTCTGAGAAAACTGGGCTTAATTCATGTGCGTAAAGTGTCGTCCCAGATTTGCCTGTGCAGTCCGCACAGGCTAATCAGGGACGACACTTTCCGCTTTAATGGTATTTTTAGTTTCAAGAGGAAGTCCCTCCTTACCGAAATCAAGTTCAGGCGGAAAGAGTCGTCCCAGATTAGCCTGTGCGGACTGCACAGGCTAATCTGGGACGACACTTTACGCACATGAATTATGCCCAGCTTTCACAGAACAAGACACATATTACATGAGATTAATAATTATATAAATAACTTCCCTTGAAAATAATTGTCTGTAACAAATCTCTATTTTTTTAGTAGCAAATAATTAAAGGCACTACCGTGACTGTAGATTCACCACTCAAAATGTGCAGCTCCATGAGATACACATGCATGTCAAATATATAATATGTTCAATATTGAATGATTTTCTCCCTTTTTAAAGCTTATTACTTCCGTTAAATCTGTATTTTTTACCGTAGATTGAAAGGATGACCTAACCTTGTTCTTTTACCACAATGTGTTTTAAAAAAAACAATGACGCCTACTGCGCCGCTTTGATTTATTTAACAAAAATATAAACGTGGGCAGGTCAGATAACTATGTCCATTTAAATCTTATTACTTCCCTCTACTTTGTTTTTGCACCCTAGACCTTGAAGAATGATGTTCACCTTGAAATTTTACCATTCAAAATGTGCAGCTCCATGAGATACACATGCATGCCAAATAACAAGGTGCTATTTTCAATATTTAAAAAGTTATGGCCAATGTTTAGGTTTTAGCACGACGCCTACGGCAGACGGCGGACGACGAGCTAGCTATGACAATAGCTCGGGTTTTTCAGAAAACAGCCTCGCTTAAAATCCAGTTTAGGTGGAAAATGTCGTCTCAGTTTAGCCGGTGCAAACTGCAGAGGCATTCATCCCCACTTGCTCAAAGCCCTTCGTATATTCATGTATTCATTGTATTATGTTCATAATGTACAACTTCTTAAAGTTGAGGTTGCACAAGGATGGCAAAGGAAATTCTCAAGGTATCAACGTTTTCAGCTATTGAGGTGTTCATATCAAGAAGTTATTAGATACATTTTATGTTGTGAACATTATTAAAAAGAAATTTCATATAAAAATAGACTATGTTTACAAAAATTAAATTCACCACAGTTCCTTTTTTATAAGTTGAAATGTGTATACCCCCCATATCAAAACTTTTCCTGCTATAAAAATGAAGTAAAACAAACCCAATCCCAGAGCAAACGGACCTGATCCACAACCAAAATTGTATTTTCTTTCCCATTTCCAAGAAAATAAAATTATTTTATAGAAAGAATTGTCTTATAATTATTATAGCTTAATTATATATCATTCTTTATATGTTCCCTGTGTTTCTTAGAGCCCGGCATGATTTGCCAAGAACACTTCGTCTCAGTTGAATGTCTCATGCAAAAGGAGAGTTAGTTGGTGAGGGATGCGTGGGGACCAACCCATCCACATAAAAGTTCTGGCACCAGTATGGGAGGCGGAAAACTACAACGGGCGAGGCATGGTCAGGGGTGATAACCCCCAAAAAAGGTTAGGGTAAGGGTTAGGATTAGGGGTCGGGTTAGGGTTAGGGTTGGGTTTAGGCTAACCCAAACCCTAACCCGACCCCTAACACTAACCCAAACCCTAACCCTAACCCTCTAACCCCCCCTTGCACAATACCATACCATGCCTCGCCCGTTGTAGTTTTCCGCTTCCCCACCAGTATCTCAGCACTATACTACTGACCAACTCAATTCCTCAATACACAAGGGTGTGAGTAGACGAGTCTAGCCTCCTCGCCGGATGGCCGTTGCGTAGTGGATATAGTGTCCGCCTAGCAATGGGAGGAGCATTCTTAAGATCTCCCCCATAGACACCAAGAACTGATTCTAGTCCCAGGTAATGGACTTGAGAGCGTTTCAAATAAGCCTTAGGCTTTCAATGAAATTGAGCTTAAATAAAAAGGTTTTATCTGATAACCTCCTCAAGTTATCAAGGCTATAGATAACAAGTGTATTTGTGTTATTACGCAATTAAAATAACCAAAAACGTAATTAAATTCAAAATAAAGCGTACACAAACGCAAATACAAATTTAAAAATGTTATTCCCGTAAAAAAACTTGTGTCACAAAACGCAATTCTTGCGAACACCGGGCATATTTTTTAGACTGGTTATTTTCCGTATAAAATGTACCAGATAGTTAATATGCATCCTATGAAGAAAAGAAGGCAGTCTTTCCAGCGGTTATCAATCTTTGGGGTATTATTGTAATTATTCATAGACCCGTCCGATGTCTACTTTCATTTTCAAGATATTCACTATTCAACTCAAAATGACACGAAAACGAGGTGCATCACTTTGAACAGCCATAACTTCATCAATTGGGCAGCGATTTTCAAGAACTCTGTCTTATTCTACGCAAGAATGAATGAAATTTGATCAGAAATTCAGTTATTGTTTGTTGTTATGTATAGGTACCTTTTTGAATTCCATTTGTATGAATAATATAGTAACCTTTGTAGATTTTTATTATATCATATATGGCATTCCCTAAATTACCCAATTGAGTTAAAAAAAACAGGGTTGAAAAACCCAATTAAGTTCAAAAGAAGGGGGTGAACATTTTTGCTAAAACTCTATTGAATTTACAAAAACCCTATTGTTGTCATAAACAGGGGGTCAATTACCCAGTATACCCCACAAGTTATCGATAGCCCTGAGTTATGGACAGTAAATTTCAATATTGCATACAATTAAGGACTGATACATGCGCTCGAGTTATCTATGCTCCAGTTAAAGGTGGTCATTTCTTATCGAAGCATACAATTTACTGATTTCAAATGGCCAATGAGCTTCGTTTGAGTTACCATAGTTTGCGGGTTGTCTATGCTCAAGATAAATTAAACTGATGAAAATGTTCTACAATTTCATTCCATCTTGTCATTAACTAACCTGTAAATTAAATTAACAACTAAGTACACAATTAATGCTTTTACAGTCTGACATGTAAGAAGCATGTTAGATGAAGGAGGAGGGGCTACAATTACAATAAAACACTTTTTTTAAAGAACTACTAATAAATTTGTAGTACAAAAAATACAGAACACTAGGCTCCAACTAACAAATATTTGACTTTCGTCACCTTTGTGTGTCATAGTGTAACATGTAACAACTGTTGCTACTTTTTAATTACATGTTCTAAGAGTCATATACATACGATTTTAACAGCGTGAAACCAATCACTGTTACGACATTGGGCAACATGCATGTAGACTTCCATTTTCAACACATAGTTTGATATGAAGTGTTTAAAATATCTCATTATAACAATGGCAGTAAGAAGTTAGAGTCCTCGTATAGTGGAATCATGTAACAATAGTGTAGCCCTACCAATTGGAAATTGTTTCCTTAGCAACTGTCGTTTTCAATGCTCCAGCAGGTCCCACCCTGTACGAGGAAACAATGACTGGATAGTTATATGTTGTGCATGGATGTGAGGCACCCGATGAGGTGGACTGGGATTCCATGGCAACAGGCTGTGTTTCCATGGTAACGCATTGTCCCCCAACGGGAAGGCTTGAAGACAAGCTCACCATCAACTCAGCCGCCTGAAACTTTCCAGAATATCATTAAGCTAAATTAACCAACTTCAAATTCACATGAAAATGAAATAATTTTTCAATTAGTTTTCTTTATTTTTACCTTGAAATAATAAATTGTATTTCTTTTTATTATTTTTTACCTTTTGTAACACAACTTTATTTACCTGCGAAACATAAAGAATGAATGATTGTAAGTGACAACATTTCTACTGGCATACAAAAGAAGAGTACCTGGAGTTGCCTGTCATTCGCATCACTATGAGAGGTAAGTATCAACTCTTCCCCTTCAATATGCGGGTAGACAAGCTCCTGAAGTGATAACATAAGAATATAATTATAATGTTTTTTACTTAAAATAAAACAACAACTCACAATACGCACATTCTGTTGATACTTAACTGCCGCTCTTAAGACAACTGGGTTTAAAGAATGTACTTAAAGTGTTCTCCAAGATAAGCCTGTGCTGTCTGCACAGGCCAACCAGGGACAACACTTTCCTCCTAAACCATGTCTTTGCTTAAAACAGACTACCTTTAAACTAACAATTCCATAAAAGCAGAAAGGGTTATCCCTGACTGCACAGGCTTATCTGGGATCACACTTAACGCATATACATTAAGACCAGTTTTCCCAGAACCATGTTCAAAACAACACAATAACTGTTCAATAAGCATCACCTGTTGGACATATCATATAAGGATTCAGCTAGTTGGTTTTCTTTTAAATATCATTGTATGATCAATGGAAGAAGATGTGAAAACCAACTATCTGAACTTTATACAAACTTATCTATTTCATGATTTTTTCACGAAACTGTCTAAATCTGAATTTGGTGTGTTAAAAATTCCAGTTTTGTAAGATGATGTTTATTGTTGTAATCGAATGACTTTTGTTTCACTTAGTTGTCATTGTATTAAAACTATTTATTTTGTGCTTGATTGCATCGCAAGACTAAGGCTTAATGATATACTCTGATTTTAGTTATAGGGGTAGAAGTTTACAGGGCAAATAATAACCATAACTCAAACTTAAACTCTGGCATGTTAATTATGGTTTACTTAATGTCCACCATTTGGTTGCCACACAAATTCTCCCCTTAAGAGAAGACAGTTACAAGAATTAATTTGTTGATGCTAAGGGTGAGGCTGTAGAATGTTCACTGAACAGGGATCATACATGGTTACCATGTCCCCAAGGCCTCCAGACATCAATGAGACTTGCTGTTATTCATTTTTATTAATTTTTATAATCAAAAGTTGAGGACGTAAGATGTTGAATGGA